>NC_091591.1:13056405-13058905 GCF_042767895.1 Penaeus vannamei | reverse complement strand
TGCTCCTTTATTGTTAATATTTCAAAAGTCACTAAGACAAGGTAAACTACCAAAAAGTTGGAAATTCGCAAATGTTACACCCTTATATAAGAGCGGCGACAAACAAAACCCACTAAATTATAGACCAGTTTCATTAACTAGTGTAGTATGCAAACTGCTAGAAAGAATAATTAGAAAACAATGGTTTGAAATGCTTGAAAAATACGAAATGATATCAAATAAACAATTTGGTTTTAGAGAAGGAAGGTCGTGTGTAACAAATTTCCTCTGTTTTTATAATAGAGTATCTGAAATATTACAAGAAAGAGACGGCTGGGTGGATTGTGTGTATTTAGACTTTAAGAAGGCTTTTGATAAGGTGTCTCATAGAAGACTGCTATGGAAACTAGAGCACCTAGGTGGAGTGAAAGGTAACCTACTCGCATGGATGAAAGACTTTCTTCATGAAAGACAAATGAGCACAGTAATTAGAGGAAAGCATTCTACATGGCGACGAGTAACCAGCGGAGTGCCTCAAGGATCGGTGTTGGCGCCAATTATGTTTACTATTTTCGTCAATGATTTAGAGTCAAACATAAGCCCAGGTAGTTATCTGAATATTTTTGCAGATGACGCAAAGATACAAAAGAGGGTAACAGACAATGCCTCCAAAGTAACATCGAGAACTTATTCACGTGGAGTTGTACATGGAAAATGGAATTCAATACCAATAAATGCCACGTAGTCAGGTTTGGAGAAAGTAGAAATCGCCCACTATTCCAATACAAATTAGGGGACGCAGTATTAGACACAGCTGACAGGGAAAAAGATCTTAGGATAATCATAAATAGAAACCTAAATCCAAATGACCATATAAATGAAAAGGTCCACAAAATGTTAGGACTGATTGCCAACATGAAGAGGGCATTCGTGTATGTGGACGAAGATATGGTAAAGAAGATTATTAAAGCAATCATAAGACCAGCTCTTGAGTACGGTGCAGTGGTATGGAGTCCACACTTGAAAAAAGATATTGACAAACTGGAAAGAGTCCAAAGAGCGGCGACAAGATGGGCACCTACCCTAAGAGATCTGAGTTACGAAGACAGACTACAAAAATTAGGACTTATAACCTTGGAAGAAAGAAGGAAAAGGGGGGATCTGATTATGCTTTTCAACTGCATTACAGGAAGAGTGAAGATAGATAAGGATGACTTTTTGATCTTGAACACAAGAAGAACGAGAGGACACAACAAAAAGTTGAAAGTAAAAAGAGGTGATAAAGATGTCAAAAAATATAGTTTCCCAAACAGAATTATTGAATCGTGGAACAGTCTCCCCAATCAGGTAGTGTGTGCCAAAACTGTACATCAATTTAAAAAGTTATATGATAATTTAAATATAGCAGACGGGACCACCTGAGCATAGCTCTTCTCCCGTATCCAAACAACTAGGTAAGAACACACACTTATATGTGTGTATGTGTGTGTGTGTGTGTGTGTGTCTGTGTGTGAGTGTGTGTTTGTGTGTGTCTATATACATATATATATACATATATATATATATATATATATATATATATATATATATATATATAAATATATATATATATATAAATATATATATATATATATATATATATATATATATACATATGTGTGTGTGTATATATACACACGCACACACACACACACGCATACATATATATATGTATACACACACACGTCAACACACACGCATGTGAACACACACACACACACACAAGCACACACACTCACACACACGTGAACGCACACACACACACACACACACACACACACACACACACACACACACACACACACACACACACACACACACACACACACACACACACGAGCACACACATATGTGAACACAAACTCACACACACAAGTGAACATACACACACAGAAGGCGCAGAAGACGCCAAGCGCGGTAAGGGCGTTGCAGGCGACAAGAGCGCAGAGGGGGCTAAGGGCGGGTAGAACGGTGTGGGCGGGGAGGGGGGGGGGGGGGGGGAGGCAGCGCGATTCGGATCCCACGAACGAGGAAGGAAAGCAAGGGAAACGGCAGAAGGGAAGGATGATATAGAATAAGAGAGAAAAAGAAAGAAAGAAAAGAAAAAAAACATTGCATAATTAAAATAGGAAAAAAATAAAAGAAAACATAATGAAAAAATACGTGAGGGTAAGGCTGAAAACGTTAAAAATAGAAACAAGGGAAACGGAAGAAAGAAGAGCTTACAGAAAGGGAGGATGAAATAGAATGAGAGTTAAAAAGAAAGAAAAGAAAAAAACATTGCATAATGAAAATAGGAAAAAAAGAAATAAAAGAAAACATAATGAAAAGCTATATTAATGTAAGGCTGAAAACGTTGAAAATAGAAAAAAAATGGAAAATACAAAGGCAGACAGAAAAGTGTGTCTGCATTTGCGTGTCTGCAACTGCGTGGGAGTGCGGCCTTTTCCTCCCTATGATGCAAACTATACAAGGAACCGCC
>NC_091591.1:13046405-13048905 GCF_042767895.1 Penaeus vannamei | reverse complement strand
CATTCTGTGGTCAGAAAAGGTGATAGTCTGAACTCTTTTATCCTTATCACGTCCTTTCTTCCTCTCTTTCTCTTCCCCCGCTCTTTGATTCTCTCTCTCTCTCTCCTATTCTCTTTCTTTGTCCGCGATTCGGGCATGAGAGGGAAGAGCGCGAGTCAAGAACAGAAAGAAAATAGAATAAAAGGCAAAAAGGAGAGACACGTGGATACGTACAAGGGAATAAAAAAAGGACACACAAAGAAACGCGATAGAATGGAGAGGCGGAGAACAGAATAGAGAGAAAGGAGAGAGCAATGAAGATCAAGAAAGGTGGAAAAAGAGAATAATTATGATATCAATCGGCCGCTTGTCACAGCCTTCAATGACTTTCATTATGATCATCGTTATCATTACTTTGTTATCATCAACGGCAGTATTGATAGGCATATCATCAACGTTATATTGATAATAGTATCCGTTTAAATAGTATTATTATTGTTATTAATAAGACTGTTATTTTTACTAAGATTGCTATGTTTATTATCATGACTTTTATTTGATTATTTATCATAATTATCATTGTTATTTTCATTGGTCTATTGCTATCGTTATCATCATCGTTATAATTACTGACTACATTATCATTACATTCTTCTCTTTAACAAGTAAAGACTAAACGTTGCTCTCTCTCTCTCTCTCTCTCTCTCTCTCTCTCTCCTTCTATTTCTCTCTCTCTCTCTCTTCTCTTTTCTCTCTCATTCTCTCTCTCTCTCTCTCTCTCTCTCTCTCTCTCTCTCTCTCTCTCTCTCTCTCTCTCTCTCTCTCTCTCTCTCTCTCTCTCTCTCTCTCTCTCTCTCCTTCTCTTTCTCTTTCTCTCTCTCTCTGTCGTTCAATTCCTTTTGCTAATATTTCTCAGCTTCATTATCATTCATATTATTATTGATGATAATAAAATCATCATTATTGTTGTTATCATCATAACAATTTTAATCATGATTAATATTATCATTATTATCACCATTATCATGATCATTATTATTACTCTTTTTACTATTATCATTATCATTAGTAGTAGTAATATTAATGTCGTTATCATCATTATTGTTATCATTATCATTATTAATATCATTATCATCATTATCACAATCATTTTATCATTATCATCATCATTGCTATTGCTATTGTCATCATCATTATATATTAATTTTACCATTACTGTTATCATCATCCTCATTTGCCTTTTTATGCTAATAATCTATTCCTATAGTCATCGTTATTATCATCATTAAAATCCTTTATTTTTTTTCAAAATTTCGTATTTTAGCCACAACTGCATATTTCGCATTCTTGATCTAAATTAAACTGACAAATTGTATAATAAAAAAGTGACTGTTCCATATCAATGTATGCATTTCCCTTGACATATGAAAGTGTTTTTTCATTACTTATTAATTTTTTATTTCATTTATTTAATCTATTTTTTGAGATCTTGAAAAAATGGAATGGGTTGGTTTCGTAATAATGAAACGGTATAGAAGTGTTTTCTTATTTTTTTTTCTTATCTATATGTACCATTCCATGTTTTTTTTTTTTTTTTTTTTGTTATATCATCTATATCTATACCGTTATTGTATATTTCGCATTCCTGATCTAAATTAGTCAAAACGGACAAAATATATAATCGAACAAAATGTGGCTGTTCTATATCAGTGTATGCATTTCCTGTGACATATTAAACGTGTTTTTCTTCTTTTTTGAGACCTTGAAAAAATGGAAAGGTTGTCCTCGTATTAAAGCTGGTATAGAAGTGTTGTCTTACATTTTTTCTTATCTTTATGTACTATTTCATGTTTTTTGTTATTGTTATCATGTATATTTATATTCATTATTGTCTTTATTTTTACCAATAATACTTTCTCATCATCATCATCATTTAGCCATTATTTTCATTATATCATTACTGTGATTTTCATTATCATTCTTATTATCTTCATCTTACTTATCATATTATAACTATCAAAATCGCCATTGTTATTGTCAGTATTACCGCTATTATTAATATCACTAGTAGTAGCAATATTAGTATCATCATTATTGTAGTTGCTATTGTTATTACCGTCATCATCAATATTCTTATCTTCATTATCATTATTATCATCCTTCACATCATCATTGCAATCTCCATAAATGCTATTACTCTCAACCCATTCACTAAACATCACGTACCTTTTATAATCGCAGATGTCAAAAACTGAATAGAGACACCAAACTCTCCTCTCTCTCAAAAAAAGAAACCTTTGTAATAACTCCAAGTCCGTTTTTGATCCGAAGAATCTCTCAAAAAGGCGCTGGAGATTATCGTATTCGTGTTTTCCAAAGAGTCCCAAGCGAGGTTCTCAAAAGCCATCGGTTCCGGAGATATGGAAATTAGAACCATATTTCTCATCCGTACACTTGACTCGCCGTGGTGGGAACTCAGGTGGAAAGATAAAAGAAAAGAATAGGGAGAAAGGAAGCTCAT
>NC_091591.1:13019965-13023405 GCF_042767895.1 Penaeus vannamei | reverse complement strand
CGCGGGAGGCGCTGTCGGGGGCCCGCCTTCTTCGCCGCGGCGTGGGCGATTTTCCCAGGGGGGCCCCCGGCGCTCCTCCTTGGGCCGTCTCGGCAGGGCGAGCGTGGGGCCCGGCAGAAGCCCTTGTCGCAGTCGGAGCACTTGAAGGGCTTCTCCTTGCTGTGGATGTACTTGTGGTCGCGGAGGTGGTCCTGCCTCCTGAAGGCCTTGCCGCAGATGTCGCACGGGAAGGGGCGCTCGTCCGTGTGGGTTCGCTCGTGGATCATCAGGTTGTAGCTCTTGGTGAACTCGCGGTGGCAGTACTTGCAGATGTAGCGCTTCTTGGGGCGGCTGACGCGACCGCCGGCCGTCAGGAGCAGCTGCGAGAACTGGTCGGCGCCGGCGGTCATGGCGGCCCAGGGGAAGGCCGCGGCGGCGCCGAAGGACGACAGCATGCCATAGGTGTGGAGGGCGGAGGAGAGCCTGCCGCTGGCGTCCATGTCGGGGGCGGCAGGAGGCAAGAAGGGCACGGCGGGGAGGAACGACACGCACGGAGGGACGCGCCCTGGCAGCTGGCTGACGAGGGAGCTGAAGGCGGACGAGCGAGAGGCGCCGTTCGGGCTGACACTCGCTGACATCATCTGGGTCGGGAACTGAAATCCTTGAGGACTCGTGGGTGTGGAAGGAGGCGTCAGCACTGCAGGGAGCGGGTCACGAGGAGGCATCACAGCCATTATTCACTTTGGGTTCACGAAAATCACAGCGCTAGAGAGGACGAAGCTGCTGAGAGGTCACTTGGGTGAATGTGTAAAAAAAATTAGCTCGTCCGGCTATTTATACTCTTCCCGAGCACAGGAGCCCGCTGATTGGACGGGGGGAGGGGCTTAGGCCGGGCGGAGGAGGGGCTTAGGTCGGCGGCCCCTTTGTAGTGCGCTGGTCACGAGCCGGGCGTGAGGGGGGGGGGGGGCCGTTAATGCTGGACATTGAAATTTACTTCTAAAAGAGATATGGTCAAACACGTAAGTAAATGCGCAGGTATATAGGAATAGATGAAAACATTTACTGTAAATGTAATATACATACATACATACATCTACACATACATATATATATATATATATATATATATATATATATATATATATATATATATATATATATATACATATATATATATATATATATATATGTATATATACATATGTATAGATAGATAGATATAGATATATATGTATATATATGTGTATATATATATATATATATATATATATATATGTATATATATGTATATCTATCTATCTATCTATATATATGTATATAGATATATAGATATATGTATATATTTGTATATATATATATATGTATATATATGTATATAGATATATATATGTATATATATGTATATAGGTATATGTACATTCATCATACATTGCATATATACTATATATTGTACATATATTATATGAATATACATATATCAGTATACATTTCAGTTACACACACACACACACATTTATATATATATAAATATATATATATATATATATATATATATATATATATATATATATATATGTATATATATATATATTTCCTTCTTGAAAAGAGTTCATGAGGGTGGGGGTGGGGGGTTAGGGAGGGGGAAGACGTCCCGGGGAGAAGAGAGAGACGAAGGTGTAAGTGGTGATGGAGCGGGGGGGGGGGGGGAAGAAGGGGACGGAGGGGGGGGGGGGGGGTTGCGCCTCTCTGGTTCTTGATTATCAGCCTTATACGTTTATTCATTTTCCTTTTCTTGCGGTTAATCTTGATATCTCGCAGATGAAGCGATGGGCAGAGAGTGAGAAAGAAAGAAGAGATAGAGAGAGAGGGAGGGTGGGAGGGAGAGAGAGACAAAGAAAGAAAGCGAGAGAGAGAAAGAAGAGAGAGAGAGAGAAGAGAAAGAAGAGAGAGAGAGAGGGGGGGGGGGGGGGGCAAGAAGAGAGAGAGAGATGGGGGGAGAGAGGGAGAAAGAGAGAGAGAGAGAGAGAGGGGGGGGAGAGGGAGAAAGTGAGATGGAGGAGGAAATTAAAAAGGTGAAAAGGATAGAAAGCGATGGCAAAATAGATAGATAGATAGACAAACACACGCACACACACACACGCACACACACACACACACACACACACACACACACACACATGTATATAGTTAGATAGAGAGAGAGAGAGAGAGATTATAAAAATATAGATTTAGATTTAGCTTTAACTACATTTGTTATGATGGATATTCTTTGCTGTGACATGTCTGTTTTATTTTACTCTTAAATCTCCCTCTGTTTGTGCAATGGATTGTCGGGGTTAATCCACTGGCCGAGAGCGGGATTCATAACCCTTTTCACTCTTATTCTCTCTTCCATTCATAGCCCCTATTCCTTCCCTCTTCGCATATTTCCTTTCATTATCCCTTTCCTCCTCCTTCTTCCATCTTCATCCCCGCACGGAAGGTCAAACAAGGTCATCCTCATTTCTCCAAGTGTGACCTCGTCTCTGCCACACTCATGTTAAGGAGAAATTTCCGTAAATGTCGTTAATTTGTGACTTTCGCTCTTATAGTGGAAATGTTGACAGATTTAGTGTATCTTTGGTTATGACTATTTGTAATTTGATAGATAATTAGTGTTTTTTGTGCCACTATGTATGGCCGGTAGTCTGTCTGTCTACATGCATATGTATGAGTACAAATACACATACTCGCACACACACACACACGCACGCACGTACACACACAGACACACGCATACACATGCACATTTCACCGTATTTATGAATAGCACGAATTACCAGCGTTGTATAAAGATTAGAACCCGTGGCTGATAAGATATCTGTATCAAAAAATGTTTTATTAGACAGGGCAGTCAAAAGGGCACAAACATAGAGACAGAGTGATGAGCAGCAAATATCGTTTCATTATTCGTTGACATATCAGAATTAACAGCAAAATCATGTGTATATGTGTGTGTGAGAGAGTGTATGTGTTTATGATCGTGTATATTGATGCACATACACACATATACTCATTTTCATGTATGTGTCTGTATACATTTGTATATGTATTTATACGTATAGACGCATATACATGTGTGTGTGTGTATGCGTTTATATGTACATAAATATGAATACATGACTATATATACATATACATAAATAAAAAGACACTCTACCGTTTTGATATTATGGTAGAAAAACCGACAATGCACAAACTATATTTCAGTATATATAATTTATAGATATGCATACATACATAAATACATACACAAACACATACACACACACGCGCACACAGACACACACACACACACACACACACACACACACACACACACACACACACACACATATATATATATATATATATATATATATATATATATATATATATATATATATATATATATAAGTATACACACACACACACACACACAC
>NC_091591.1:13007465-13012465 GCF_042767895.1 Penaeus vannamei | reverse complement strand
TATAAAGGAGACATAGGAGAGTAGTAGGGATTGCAAAATACACAGATAGAAAGAGAATGAGGAATGTGGAAAAGATAATGGAAAAGGGAAAATGAGGAGAAGAAGAAGGGTTAAACGGAGGAACTGTGTGAGAAGAAAAGTAAATAAAGTGGGTAGAGAGAAAAAGTTACAAAAACTTAAAATGAAAGAAAAAAAATGGAGAGCGAAAGATACAGCGATAAAAACAGATAGATAGATAGAGAGAGAGAGACAATAAGAAGCTGAGGTGGAAAGAGAGAGAGAGACAATAAGAAGCTGAGGTGGAAAGAGAGAGAGAGATAGAGAGAGATAGAACGATAGAGAAAGAACGAGAGAGAGAGAGAGAGAAGTCAATACCAGTACATCACATATAATAATAGTCTTGGAGGTCAGACGAACGAGATAAGTTAATTAAACGACACAATTTATATCATCTAAGCTGCCAGAGTAGGGGGTAGGGGTGGGAGTGGCGGGGGGGGGGGGGGTAGTAGAATTAATGATTGTGACGTCATAGCGATAATGATGACACTGATGGTGACACTGTCCAGATTTACACCAACTAACATCTTTTGATTATCAATATAGATAAAAAAGATGATGTGAAGTAAATAAGTAAACATATTCATAAATGGACATTGGAATGAGACAGAAAAGAGTAAAGGAAAAAAAAGAAATTAAACGAAATTTACACAATAAAATTGATTATAGGAATAACAATTACAAGGTGCATTATCAACATTGCATTTACATTTCTACTAATGTTATAATTACTGTCAAGTTGAATTTTTCTATAATCGGTATGGCATTCATATTATCAACATTATTATTATTATTATTATTATTATTGTTATTACTGGTGTTGTTTTTGTTGCTGTTTTTTCTGAATTGTCATTATCATTGTTGTTGTTGTTGCTATTATTATTATTTTTATTATTATTATTAATATTACTGTTATTATCATCATTATCATCATCCTCTTCATCATTATCTATCATTCTTATTATCATCGTTATTATTATCTTTATTTTCATTGTCTTCATTATTAATTTTATTGTTATCTTTATAATGATTATTATTATTATTATCATCATTTATGATAAAGATAATAATGATAGTAGTAATGATAATCCTATCATTATCATTCTCATTAATATTGTTATCATTATTATTATCATCCTTATTGTTTTCAATATTATGATTATTATCAATATTGTTATTACTATCATTGCAATCATTTTTTCTATCACTGTTATTATCATTGTCGTCGTTATCAATATTTTTACTATCATCATTATAATCATAATTTTCACTGTTCTTATTATCACCATCCTTCTCATTATTATTGGTATCATTATCATCATTGGTATCATTATAATTATTATCGCTATCATAATTCTCATCATCATTATCATTATCACTATTACTATTATTATAATCACTGTTATCATTATCATCACTACTACTACTACGGCGGGTTGCTGCTAGTACTATTTTGATAACATTAATATTATCACCGTTACTGCTGTTGCTATTAGTACAATTATTTTTTTTTACTATTACCATCATGATCATCACCGCTGATTATACTGTACAGGTAATATAATATATCAGTTATATTAAACCCTCAGGTGTTAGTGATAATGATTATATGATAACGATAATGATATTAGATATTAACTGAATATATCATCAGAATTATTATCATTATTGATCTATTTACTCTCTTTTTTACTCTCCCTATCTCGTTATTCCCTTCTTTCATAAAACGAATTATATCTCCCACACTTTCCCATTCACTGACGACACTAGAGGGAGGGGGAGGGGGGGGGAGAGGACAGAGAGGGGGGGGGGTGTAGAGGAGAGGGCGAAAGGGGGAAGGGGAGGGAGGGGGAGGAATGGAAGACAGAGGGGGGAGGGGGTGTTGGAGTAGAAGAGGGGGAGGAAGGAGAAAGGAGAGGAAGGGGGAGGTGTTTTTGGAGGGGGAGAAGAGTTAGAGTAGAGGGGGGGAGGGGGGATGGAAAAGGGAGGGGGAGGAGAAGGGGATAAAAGGAAGGCAGAGGTACGCTGGAGCAAGAGAGAGGGGGGGAGGGGGAGGAGGAAGAAAAGGAGACACAGAGTCAGGTACAGAAGGAACATCGCGTCTTATGGGCTCCATTCTATTCATGTAAAAGGAGTACTAAACGACCATTTGTGGTCTGGTCAGCGCATTCTAAGGGCTACCTATTCAGTGCAGACAAGAGATTTAACCGACTGGTTTCACTTTTTAAAGATGTTTTTTCGCTTTCTTTCTTTCTTTTTTTCACTCTGTCTCCTCTTTTGTGGTGTGATTACGAACATTATTGTCGAATTTGTAGATTATTTTGATCTTTTTTTCCCCGTTTTCTCACGATGGACTCTTGGCGGGAAATTTCGTGTGCGGACAACGTGTCTATTTTGTTTTTCTTATTTTCGGAGGGGGAGGGGGGGGGGAGGGGGAGAAAAGAGGTGGGGGTGGAGGCCTAAAGTCGACCATATAGGCCTATGTTCGTATCTGTGTGAAGACTGCGGTTGTGTTTTGTTCTCAGTCTATCAAAAACGGATATGACGCAGCGGGTGGTGGCGCCGCTAGTCCACACCCACTCCTGTCAGTTGCAAATTCTGCCGCTAGGTGTTTTTAACCACTACCGCCGTGTTTTTGTGTAATATCGTTTATTTTCTTTCCTTCTTTAAATATGATAAAAGATAGATAGAGAAAGAACATATGACATGAAAGTGATCTTAAAATGGTTCCGTTACAATCTAAAATGTTTTACATACATCTGTCTCATTTTAAGGGGAATATATATATATATATATATATATATATATATATATATATATATATATATATATATATGTATGTATATATATACATATATTTTTCTTTCTTTCTTTCTTTTCTTTTCTTTTCTTTTCTTTTTAACAAAATACCCTTCAGGGATACGATGAAAAAGGGACCTGTGAACTGCTAAGCGGACATTTGATAATCTTTATGCTTGCAACTAAATTAGACATACAAGTGGTTAAAAAAATAAAAAAAAAACAAGAAGTAACTGAAAGGATCATACATTAAGCTAGATATCTGCTAACTTAAGTTACACGCACATATGTATACATATACATATATGTATATACAGTATATATATATATATATATATATATATATATATATATATATATATATATATATATATATATATATATTTATATTTATATTTATATGTACATATATATCATATATATATATATATATATATACATACATACACACATACACACACAAACACACACACACACACATATGCATACATATATATGTATCTATATATATACATATATTTATCATATATATATAGACATAAATACACACACACAAACACATCCATTATATATATATATATATATATATATATATATATATATATATATATATATATATATATATATATATATATATATATATATATATATATATTATATATACATATATATATATATATATATATATATATATATATATATATATATATTGATAGATAAATAGATATACACACACACATGTGTGTGTGTATGTGAGTTTGTGTATGTGTTTATACATAGATATAAAGATAGACAAATGAATAGATAACTAGAACGACAGGCACAGTAACCCATAAACAGCCAGCCTGCCAGCCAGCCAGACAGACAGACAGACAGACAGACAGGCCGATCGACAGCAAGGTCCTTCCTCCACACGCGTCAACTGAGAGGTCACAGTAGGAGGGTGACCTTGACCTTTGTTGGCAGTCCATCAAACGGCCATCGAGAGCAGTCAGGTCGGCCTTGAATTCACAGGAACAATGGACGGGAATTCACAGTTATCTTTATAGGAAATTATAACTCATATTAAGCTTCTTTGGAATTATATTTTTTTCAAGAAATTATGTCAGATTAAGCTTCTTTGGAATTAGGAATGGCATTTTTTATCCAGGGAATTATGTCATATTAAGCTTCTTTGGAATCAGGAATGACATTTTTTCCAAGGAATTATAAGTAATATTTAGCTTCTTTGGAATCAGGAATGACATTTTTTCCAAGGAATTATAAGTAATATTTAGCTTCTTTGGAATCAGGAATTCCTTTTTTTTCAAGGAATTATAAGTAATATTTAGCTTCTTTGGAATCAGGAATTCCTTTTTTTTCAAGGAATTATAAGTAATATTTAGCTTCTTTGGAATCAGGAATTCCTTTTTTTTTCAAGGAATTATAAGTAATATTTAGCTTCTTTGGAATCAGGAATTCCTTTTTTTTTCAAGGAATTATAAGTAATATTTAGCTTCTTTGGAATCAGGAATTCCTTTTTTTTTCAAGGAATTATAAGTAATATTTAGCTTCTTTGGAATCAGGAATTCCTTTTTTTTTTCAAGGAATTATAAGTAATATTTAGCTTCTTTGGAATCAGGAATTCCTTTTTTTTTCAAGGAATTATAAGTAATATTTAGCTTCTTTGGAATCAGGAATTCCTTTTTTTTTCAAGGAATTATAAGTAATATTTAGCTTCTTTGGAATCAGGAATGACATTTTTTCCAAGGAATTATAAGTAATATTTAGCTTCTTTGGAATCAGGAATTCCTTTTTTTTTCAAGGAATTATAAGTAATATTTAGCTTCTTTGGAATCAGGAATTCCTTTTTTTTCAAGGAATTATAAGTAATATTTAGCTTCTTTGGAATCAGGAATTCCTTTTTTTTTCAAGGAATTATAAGTAATATTTAGCTTCTTTGGAATCAGGAATTCCTTTTTTTTCAAGGAATTATAAGTAATATTTAGCTTCTTTGGAATCAGGAATTCCTTTTTTTTTCAAGGAATTATAAGTAATATTTAGCTTCTTTGGAATCAGGAATTCCTTTTTTTTTCAAGGAATTATAAGTAATATTTAGCTTCTTTGGAATCAGGAATTCCTTTTTTTTCAAGGAATTATAAGTA
>NC_091591.1:12980348-12985348 GCF_042767895.1 Penaeus vannamei | reverse complement strand
TAGAAATCAATATTCAGGATATTTATGTGATCTTGGAATGGGTTTCTTTGATGAGCTAAATGTATATACAAAAATCTCTTAAATATAAAGCAATTCAACCATCTTGTAACTTAATCACTGTCAGAATCAGATTCCGACTCGGCCTCCCTCACTCTGAGTGGTACCTTGTACTCCTGATCGCAACCCATGTACGCGTCACTCATGAAGTAGAGCCTGTACTCGTAGCTGCCCTCGCAGGCTCTGAGTCCCAGCACATGATGGGCACTTCTGCAGGGCGTGGGCTTTCGATGGAGATGAGCGAGTTGGCCTTGGGGTCGCCGATGATGACCCACCAGCCCTCCTCGCGCTTGTGGGGGAAGAGCGGGGCGATGACAGGGCCTGGCTCGTCCTCACGCTCAAGCACCACCTCCACGTTCACCATTGCACCGCTCGTGATGGAGTCCGAATCTACCACCTCGTAGTCCAGGTTGATGCTCGGGTAGCGGTTGCAGAAGCGAGCCACATCCGTCATTTGAGCGTCCGAGAGCTGAAGTAGTCGGTTTCGGTCGTCATCTTCTAATTCGAGGATGTCAAAGACTGAAGTGACATCCTTTGCTTCACATCTCTCGATCATGTCACTGGTGAAGTGTGGCAGCTGTTTCAGATACGAGTCCTTGGACCACATGGCCTGAGTCACCATCTGTGCCAGTGTCATGGCAGACAGAGCAGGTGCCAACCAACCATTAGATGAGAGCACATCTACACAGGCCTGGATAAGCCTGAGGGCACGTCCCAGAACCAGCTCTGTGTCTTGCTGCAATTCGGCACTCAGTGTGAGGCGGGTGAGATGAGCCTGCAGCATAAGGTTGGTCTTTGTGTGTGGGTCAGTGGGCTTCCCTTCCGGCTTGTTGGGCACCTTCTGAATGAGACGTCGCAGGGTGTCTTCCTCCCCATGGCGAATAGGTACATTTTCATACTCTGCAGCACTGGAGATGATCTCCAGCAGACCTCTGATCTTCGTCTTACTGTTGAGTGACTTGTTGAACAATTCAATTGTAGTGTAGTTGATGTAATAATATGAGGCAATGATACCCAAGTTAAGGGGAGCTGTGTCCATGTCATCTTCAATGGTGATGCACCTCGACTCTTCCAGGTCATGGAGGGTATTCTCCACCAGGTCTGAGAGATGATCTGACAGATGACGATGAGAGACACCCTGTAGTCCATAGTAATTGGGGTTCTGTGTCATGCGTCGGTACAAGAAAGTCCAAGTGACATAGTCCACAGCCTCCTGTTTGTTTTCAATGGTACGTGTGACAATCTCAGCATTGAAATGGTCATGGAGGGCATGGTCAAGATGACTCTCAATGGGCAGAGGCTCATACAAGAACTTCTTAAAGTAGTCCTTCTTTGAGGAATGACACATGAGGACACACTTGGCCTCATCATCGTCATTAGGCCTATTTGCACGACCTACCATCTGCAGAGTGTCTGTGATGGGATAATCTTCATAGTTGTGAAGACGGCCATTGTAGCTCTGTGTGTCCATGATAACCACCAAGTGAGCAGGTGCCGTCACAGCCCAACACAGTGCACGACTCACAACCACAACCTGGATGGCTTCTGCCTCAAAGAGCCGCTCAACCATCCTGCGGTCTCTGGCACTGAGACCCTCGTGCAAGTATCCTACACCCTGGCTCACCAGTTCCCTCAACATTTCATCACTTATCTGTGGAAGGAATTCTGTCATTTCCTCAGGGTTTACCTGCAAGAATCTCTGTGGTTCCTTGTCTGCTGCTGCAAAGGTGAGGAGGTCACTTGCTGTGATCATACTCTGTTTTCTTGAGGGAACAAACACCATTGCTGGCTTCCTTGGACTGTGCTTTAGGATAGCTGAGTAAGCAGGTTTGGCCATGGCATATATTCTTGAAGCATTGTGGGGATTGTTGAATCCTTGAATGTGCAGTTCTAGAGGCAATGGTCGAACATTAGGATGGAAATTAAAAGTGTAGTTTGAAGAACATCCAAGCCACTGTGCCACATCTCTGGCATTGGCCAAGGAAGAACTCAGGGCAAGTATTCTGATGTGTTTGCTGATCTTTGAGGCAATGTAACGGATCCTAGAACAAACCACTTCCAATGTAGGGCCATCAGAGCCTCCCATCAACTGCAGCTCATCAACAATAAACAAACTAATATTCTGCACATTTTTCCTCTGTTTCCAGCGGCGAGAGAGCACATCCCATTTCTCTGCAGTGCTCACCACAATGTTAGCTTTGTTGAGGAGCTTGAGATCTGCACCAGTCTCACCGGTTAGCAGCACCACCCTCTTGTCCAGGTTCCCAAACTTCTCCTGCCAGTGGTCATACATGCTCTCCACAATCTCGTCCTTGGAGGCCACATACACACATCTGGCTGTCTCATCTTGGCTGAACATCCTCAAAATAGCAAACTCTGCACACAGAGTCTTGCCAGAACCTGTAGGAGCAGCAATGAATACACTGTCATCTGAGTTGTAGGTTGCATTGAAGACTTGGGTCTGGATTGGATTGAACTGCTGGTTTCTGTTGAGGGTTTTGTAGAGGGCCTCGTACTGTGGGTTCCTAAGAGCAGTGATGGGCAGAGGCTGAAGGTCGAGCAGCTCAGTGGGAGGTGGATATTTCTCAGGAAGGATTAAATGACGGAAGGACACTGGCAACTGAGTCTCTGCTGCAAGCCAGGTGTCAGAAGTGATGCGAATGAAGTAATGGGGATGGAGAGGCTCAAACACAGGCACAAAGAACTTGATGACATGCTCATCCTCATTGAACTTTTGCTTCAGGAGGAAATACTCATGATGGAGGATGTTTTCTGCGTCCACATCCTCAACCAAGATCCAGAAAGCCTGGGAGCGTCCATGGACTTTCTCATCCCACTTGAAGTCTGGGGTGATGGTGAGCTCCACCTTAAGCATCTGGCGGGTGATAGGCTGGATGTGAGTCTCCAGGTCCAGCTTTGGTAGCTGATGAATGTACTTGTGGATCATCTTCCCTCCTTTTGGCATGCGGATGAGCTCACCAATCTCGTTGGGGCCCAAATCATAGAGACGTTCCCAGGGAATGCTCTTCTTCTCCAGCTTGCGGATAGCCTCCTCTGGGATCTTCCTAAACTGGCGAAGGGGTGACATGGACTGCCACATCCTCTTGTCCACCATCTTGCACAGGTTCAGGGTCTTGTCTGCCAGCTGGGCCCAGCCCCTGTGGAGCACAATCTCAAACATGGCTCTCATCAGCCTGCCGGCACTCTGTGTCACATACACCATATCTGACATAAGGGCAAAACCATCAAGTTTGAGCTGAGAAATATAAGCCTGCAAGAGGATGTTGACCTTTGCACTGGGCTCTTCCACACTCTCCTTGATTGGAATCGGTACACGTTCCATCAGCTTCTTCAACTCCAGCTTTTCCTCCTCTCTCACCATCAGGTTCTTGAACTCAGAACTCTGAGAGAAGACCCTAAACAACTCAATCTCACTCAAAGTTGGCTTCAACTGCTGGTTGTAGACATTCATTGTGTCAAAAGTGATGTAAAAGTAACTGGCAATGCGTCCCAACTCTGTCACCTGGAAATTCCCACTCTTTTTATCGTATTTGATGAGGTTGCCCTTTTCTAGTTTCAGAGCTGCTGAATGGATAAGGTTGGCTCGATGCTGCTGCAAGTATTTGTCAGAGGTGTCAGACTGCACTGCATACAAGTTGCCTGCACGGACCATTCTCACATACAAGTAGGTGTAACCCAACCAGTTCACAGCATCTCGAACACTTTGAACTGATCCTAAGACAATTTCTGCATTTAAAAGGTCTGGCAACTTTGCTATCAACTGGGATTCGATGGGCAACTGTTGATTCATTAAGGAAAGGTAATATTGCAACTCTGAATGGTTGGTGATGAGGATGCCTTCACCCTTTGTATCATATTGGGGTCGACCTGCACGTCCCAGCATCTGCAGTACATCCAAAGCACCCAACTCTACCCAACGTCCCTTGCTTGCATCATAGACCTGTGTTCCTTTAATCACTACAGTGTGAGCTGGAAGGTTCACACCCCAGGCAAGTGTGGCAGTGGACACCAACACTTGAATGTGCCGATCAGCAAACAGATCTTCCACCAAGTTACGATCCACTCTGTTCATTCCAGCATGATGAATAGCAAAGCCGTAGGGCAGTAATCCTTTAAGGTCATTGTTCTTCACCTGTTCAGCCTCTGTGCGCAACACCTCTGTGGATGCTGATCCTTCTCTCAGGAAATTACCGAGAGTATCTTTCTCCAGACACATGTCCAAGATTGCTTTGGCAGTTTTAGCTGTCTCTTTCCTTGAGTGAACAAAAATAAGGATCTGATTCTTTCCAGCATGCTCCATCACCTTCTCATACAGGATATCATTCATGACTTGGTATCTCTTGATGGCCTTCTTCTCAGTAATACCAATGTACTGCTGTGCAAGGGGCACTGGTCGGAAACTGTTGTCAAAGAAGAACAGCCCAGTCTTTAGATTGACTCTCAGGAATGCTGCAACATCTTCATAATTTGGCAATGTAGCTGACAATCCAACCAAGCGAACAATGTCCCCTGTTGTTTCAGCATTTCTCAAAGTACGTGCCACCAAAGCTTCTAGCACAGGGCCTCGTTCGTCATGGAGGAGATGGATTTCATCAAATATAATAAGTCTCACAAGCTGAGTGTATGACCTCTCCCCACCACGTCTTGTAATGACATCCCACTTCTCTGGCGTACACACAATCACTTGGGTTTCCATAATTTGCTCTCGTGTCAACTGATGATCACCAGTCAGCTCCCCTACCTTCAGCCCATAAGACTCCAGCCTCTTAGAGAAGTTCTGGGTCATCTCTGTTACAAGGGAGCGCATGGGTGCCACATATATGATTTTGAATGCATCCCCATTGATGGATCCATCTGGGTTGGTGTTCTTGCCGACTTCCCTTAAAATGGTAAGGAGAGCAACATTGGTTTTACCTGCACCA
>NC_091591.1:12965348-12972848 GCF_042767895.1 Penaeus vannamei | reverse complement strand
TGCATCCGTACCGTAAAGATTTCCCAAAATACTTATGCAGAAAAAGACATATTAACACTGCAGAGAGGAGGCACGGAATCTTGACATCGCATACGAGTTTGTGTTGGTCTGGCCAATGGGGTAAGTATCTACATGCCCCCCAGGACTAAGTCTAGACTTCCCATTCCTTAAAGCAAATAACTATGTTCATGTTAAACCATATCCTGGCAAACATGACTTTTCTGTTGTCTCATTACTAACCGCACCAAAGCAATATCTTAATAGACAAAGCAGTCAGATAGAAAAGCAGCAACTGGGAAGGGGTTGAAAGACAAAGCCCACTAGGAAGGGCAATTTATATCCACATGTCCTAACCCTCATACCCTTGGTTCCCCCCAGGATCCCCCAAGACTATAAGCTGGAGTTGAAGACATAATCAAATTGTAAAGTTTGGCTAAAGGGAACTTTTAGTGTACACCCCACAATCTTAAGATTCCCAATGATTGTTGGGGATAGGAGAAGAAGTAAAGAAAATATGAAAAATCTACCAACAGGTAAACTCTTAATGAAGTGAAGACAAACCTCTGAGACAGGATCTATTACTCCAGGCACTCTAGGAAACTAACAAGCCTTAACTTAGCCTCTACATACATTTGTTGTAGCATGTTTTTTACGTTCCTAAGTTATTCTCTGCCCTTGCAAGTAATTTCATTGGTAATTTTACACAACAATCCCACAAAATGGATCACAATGATATTAGCATCAATGGATTCCTCTCAATCTCTAGAATCCAAATATATTGAAATTATTGTATGGAAACCCTAAAAATGAAAATCATGGCTCAAATAGCATGGGAGGGTATGGAAGATGATGCCATCCCCCAACCTCTGCCCCCCAGGAAAACAAAGAATCCTCCACATATTCTGAAGACAGCCTCTCTCCTGCCGTGAATACATGGAGGATTCTTTGTCTTCCACTGCAGGGGTTGGGGGTCACAAGAGGGACAGCCCCTTGCAACTCACAGCTCCTACAATATATACCACAGGATGGGGGTTGCAAGGGTTACAGCCCCCTGCAGTGGACACTATGATGACTGATTCTATGTATATCATTCATATTTCGCCCTGCAATTTCCCTGGTACCTTTCATGCCCTCCCCTGCTATTGGAGCCAGGGGGTTTCCATGTAATAATCGCTATATATTTGGATTCTAGAGAGTGAGAGGAATCCATCAATACCAAAATTGCTGCGGCCTATTGTGTGGAACTGTTGTGTAAAATTAACATTTGATTTATCACTGTAAAACTTATTTTTTTTTATGAGTTACTATATTTTTCTTGTCTTACTGCAGCCATTATGTAAATATATCTCATTAATTTCACCATATATTCCTACTATGTTTGATTAGTAGTTGTGCTTGACTTCTTGGTGACTAAGTGCTTACAAACCCATCTACATGTAAACAATATTAAGTAACAGAAATCAAAGTGGACATCACAATCTTACAATCTTCATTTTTTCTTTCAATCATCATACCTGAATCTCTTTGTTATTTTATATAAATGAAAGTATTGGTAATGTTTACAAAGTGACCTTCCCCCTTCTAAGATTAAGTCCCTATTATTCCAGCCATTCCTTAGAGTTCCAAAAACACTGCTATATAAACCAAAACTTTCCTAACCAAGGGGCTCTGCCCCTAGACCACTATCCAGTCTTGTCAAATCTAATACAATTTCCTGTCTGACCTGGAGTGGGGTTTGACAGCTTATATGATCATTTGTCAAAACATCAAATACACTGTAGATATTCTTACGACCAGTTGTAAAAATTATTTATGGACTATTCTCATGACATGGGGGAAGTTCTGGGATGACAAGCACATTCACTATAATTTCTCACGTGGTATTGTCATTGTGTACAGTACTGTGACTGTTGTTGGTGTTATGAGAATAGCCAGTGTTCAAAATTTGATATGAAATAATTTGTTAATATTATTGTATATATTTTCGAATAGACCGATTTGGTAAAACATAGCAACTGCACCTAGTAATGAGCACTTGGTGAAAACAAACCCTCGTTCATTCATACACTCAATGTACATGCTTATAGATTCACTGTGTTTATCCAAGTATTTTTTTGAGTGAAAATGCTGAGTTGTGTAGGCATTTGTGAAAGGTTTGTGAAAAGTCTAACCTTTCACATATTCCCAGATCGTGAGAAGAATCCCGAAAAATGAAAGCGATAGGTTCAGGCCATGAAATGTGTAAACAGTCATGACAGCGCTTTGGCGCCTGGTAGAAAATATGTTTACATTAAAAGTAGAAAAGGTGTGATATATTAATTTATAGATCAATAAAACTCTTATCTTCAAAAAAATTTTCTAAGCAGACGTAAACATATTTTCCATCAAGCACCCAAGCAGTCTAATATATCGGTGTTTACGTGTGTTGTGGCCTCAACCCATCGCTTCCATTTTTTGGGTTTCTTCTAGCAATCTCAGAATATGTGAAAGGTTAGACTTTTCTTTTCCATCAAATTGTTGTTCAAACAGCCAACAGAATCATCAATTCAATGTTAGACCACTTCGAAGAATCGTCAATTCATATTTCTGCAGGCAGACAATATGGACAACTTATAGTTTCCCTTCATGATGTCTTTTCTCTCTGCTTTTTAACCCACTTGCATGGGGTGTCTTACATGTGAGATGCCCGGAAAAAAGAAAAAAGAAAAAGAAGGAAAAGAAAAGGAAAAGAAAAGAAAATAAAAGAAAAAAACACCTGGCAGTGTGACAAGATTGGAGCTTGCGCTCTGATTTTGTCGTCCCTGGCAAGCAGCGGGCAGGCCGGTTGCTGGACTGGCCCAGGCGCCGATTTTGAAGCCGCCCGAAACTATTATTTACGGCTTGAAAATGTACCGGCGCTAGTAGGATAAAATAACATGCTCATATGACATTTTCTCTCATGATATTAACATAACATTCATTATTCTGTTAGAGGTTTCTATGAGAGACTGGTTTGTTTTCACCTAGTGTCATGGTAACCCCTACTCGTGGTTTGTCTGTTGACTATTGATGTGATAGAGGATTATTGGTATGAGCCGTTTCCTAGGTACCCCACCAGAACTTTTTTCCCCAAATGATTCATGTGAAACACTAAAAACTATTTCGAGACCAAGGGCACTATTCCGCTAAAGGTCTATGACTATCCTTCTGTGAATTTGTCTGTGATTTACTCTGCCACATCTCAAATTTAATATTGCTTATAAGAACAAACATTTGTATCATTATATACCCTATTTTGATAATATATTGTAATAATAAGACAAGGTAAATACTGAAATAAATCTTGCTTATAATATATTAATTTTACAAATCAATCTAAATCTGAAGTGGTATCCCTACTTTTATTGTCAATGTATCATTTATAAAGGCTGACAATGCCATTTGTATTTTTAAAGAAAATACTGCAATAAAAATGTAGGAGACGGCTCAATTAATACTTTATCAAGAGAGACCCCAAAGCTTTTCTTTTTATTTTCAAAGAGGAATAATTTTCAACAGAGGAAAATTTGCATAAGAACAAATTACAGTCTTTATACTTATGGACAAAATTAAAAGATTGTCCTTATGTTTGTGAATTGAAAATATCAGTAAATTGTAGGAAATAACTTAAATAACGTTTGACAATAAATCAAACACTGTCTACGAAACTGAGAACAGCCACAGCACAGAACACAATGACAATACCACATGTAATCGCCTTAGTGCGAAATTATAGTGAATGCACATGTCATAGAAATAGTCATTGTTACGACTTCTCATAAGAATAGCAGGTAATTTTTTGGAATACGTCCGCCTAACAAATCGCGACAATTTTGGTATCGTTGGATTCCTCTTACAGTCTACAATGCAAATATGTACGTTTTATTGTTTGGAAGCCCCCCACAACCTCCACATTCTTGGCCTTTGACAGCAGTGGAGAGCATGAAAGGTACCAGGGAAATTGCCAGGTAAAATGTAAATGATATACACAATCAGTCACTATATTGCCTAATGCTGGGAGCTATGCCCCTTGCAACCTCTCCCCATTGGGGGCTGCTGCCCCAAACCCCCACCCAGAAAAACAAAGAATCCTCCACATATTCGCAGCAGGCGCAAGCATACGAACGCCATGCGGGAGCAGCATTGCCAAGTATGTCAGACGCTCTCTCCTGCTTTGAATATGTGGATGATTCTTTGTTTTCCTGGGCGTGGGTTAGGGCCGGCAACTCCCTATGGGGGGGTTTCAAGAGGCACACCCCCTGCATTAGACAATATTGTGACTGATTCTGTATATATCATTTACATTTTACCCCACAATATTCCTGGTACCTCTCATGCCCTCCCCCTGCTATCGGGGTCACGAATGTGGGGGGAGTTTCGGGGGTTTCCAAGCAATAATATCTACATATTTGGAAACTAGACAGTGAGATGAATCCAGAGATACCGAAATCATCGTGATCTGTTAGGTGAACATATTCTAAAAGATTGCTAAGTAACAACAGTATTTTAGTTATTTCCTTTTGTTCCATTTTATTTCAGCTTTGTATGCATGCTACTGTATTTTAGTTATTTCCTTTTGTTCCATTTTATTTCAGCTTTGTATGCGTGCTACTGTATCTAAGTCAACATTCATACACAAGTCGTGTGCAATTTATGACTGTACCGGCAAGCAACATGTGGTGTCCAGCCTCACTTACTTGGAATGAAGAGTATCTGTTATCAGTGTAGGCCTACAGCTGGTGACATGCAATACTAACAAATATCTTCGCATTAAATGTTGCTACTTATCTTTATTGACATCGCCCGTGCAGTTCATGTACTTACACAGCATGTGAGAAATTAAATAAAAAATTTCCTTCCCTCGTCTTGGGGTTTTCTTCACAACATACAACTAAACCTAAAAAACTTGTTAAAGTATCACGTGATCACAATGACAAGATGAAATAGTGGATATAGAGTCTGCGTGACACGCTTAGGCCATACAATTAACCCTAAATCAGATAAAAATGGCATAAATCTCCCCAGACCGAATTTCAAAACTTACACGAAGCCGCTCATGCCACCTTCCTTCCGTCTTTCACCACTTAACGCCAGAGACATAAGACATGCCACTTTTCTGACAGACTCTGCACTTAAACTGTAACTTAAGAGGCAAACAGAGTAAAGATAAAATAGGGAAAGATATATTTACCGCTTTATATTCGTACTGGAGCTGACGCGCTGTTTGGTCCGCCATGGCCCGGAGTTTACAAACGTTGTTATTGTCGAGATGCTTTGCTGATTGTTATCTGTCAATGCAAAAATGATTACGATGTTGAAAAATCATAAGAAATATTTTAGATAAGTATTATGGTATGTTCTGAAAGTATTTGGTTGCTTTATTGGGATTTTTGGTTGTTTTGTTTTGGTTTTGGTTTTCCTTTTTGACTCTGGCTTCGTCTTCATATTATTGAATTGGGACTTGTTCTAGTTCGTGCTACGAAATTCATGCCACATGACGGCTCATGGGGAATTTTCCTGCAGTTTGCTATGTCCGTAAGTATATTGATAGAAAAACAAAGTAATATTACAATATTGTGTGTAACTATTAATGTGCGCGGTGGACAAACGTTTTTGTCTGGTTTTCTTCTTTTCGTGTGAATAACAGGGGTAACTATTATTTATTTTCTTTTATACGTGTGCATGTGTATATATATGTAAACATACATAAATACATTCATACATACATACATACATACATACATACATACATACATACATACATACATACATACATACATACATACATACATACATACATTCACACACACACACACACACACACACACACACACACACACACACACACACACACACACACACACACACACACACACACACACACACACACACACACACACACACACACACACACACAAATAGACCAGACTGGATCCCTCCATAGACGATGTAACATTAGGACTCCAAGACTATAATATTTGGAGTAAAGATAGGGCAGATGGAAATGGAGGGTGTAGCAGTATTAATATGAAAAGGAATTGTTATAAAAGAGTTAGAAAGTAATCATAGTGGAACTGAAGGTAACTGAGGTAGAAACAAACGGGGTAAACATAATAATAGCCACGGTATACATGCCACCTCAAACATCGGTGTGGTCACAAGAAAATTACCAAAAACCAATTAAAGAGACATCAAAGAGCCTGGAAGAAGTGCTACAACTTTCGGAAACCAATGCCAAAGAAATTCTTATCACAGGGGGATTTTAATTGCAAAATCGACTGGGAAAGTTTCGATCCCAGAGCGCAACCAGATTCGTGGAATGCTAAATTGCTAGAAGTCATAGATGAGTATTGCCTTTTCCAGAAAGTAACAGATCATACCAGGGTAAGAGGACTAGATAGACCGCCTATGCTTGACCTAATATTCACAGAGCGTAACGATGATATTAAGGATTTCGAGTACTGTCCTCCTTTAGGAAAAAGTGACCATGTGGTGATTAAGGTATAATTCTGTCTGCTACAAGAAAAACTCGTCGTAAGCAAGGAAAGAAAGGAGAACTATAATTACAAGAGAGGTGATTATAGAAGCCTTAAAGATTTCTTTGATGGCATAAATAGGCAAAACACCTTCATGTTCAGTATTCTAAATTTTGTAAAATCTATAAGATAGGAGTAGAAACATATATCAGATTTCCAAACTGAAGTAAAAATGAAAAATAGTTCAGTGACAAATGCAAGAAAACGAGAGAAAACAAGCAGCTCCTTTGGAAAAGATTTAGAAGAGATAGATCTCAAGCAGCGTATGAAAGATTTTAGTAAGAGGTGAGTATACCTAAACCATGAGAGAGGCGAAATTAGACTTTGAAAAGGATATAAACAACAAATGTTCAAGTCAACCAAAAGTCTTCTCTAACTACATAAATAATAAAACTAAGAGCAGAGATCAAATCGGCACCATCAAAGACAATAACATGTGTATATATGTATATACATATACATACATACATACATATATATATATATTTATATATATACATATATATATATATATATATATATATATATATATATATATATATATATATATATATTTGTGTGTGTGTGTGTGTGTGTGTGTGTGTGTGTGTGTGTGTGTGTGTGTGTGTGTGTGTGTGGGAATATATATGTATTATATGCAGATATATATATATATATATATATATATATATATATATAAACACACACACACACACACACACACACACACACACACACACACACACACACACACACACACACACACACACAAACTCACACACACGCACATATACACACACATATGATATATATATATATATATATATATATATATATATATATATATATATATATATATGTTTCATCTTCATATGAGTTAATAGGGACTTCTTCTAGTTCGTACCACGAAATTTATGCCATAGTGACGGCTCTTGGGGACTTTTGGTGTAGTTTGCTATGTCCGTAA
>NC_091591.1:12957848-12960348 GCF_042767895.1 Penaeus vannamei | reverse complement strand
CTCTCTCTCTCTCTCTCTCCCTCTCTTCATCTGTCTGTTCCTCTCTCTCTCTCTTTTCCTCTCTTCCTCTGTCTATTTCTCTTCCTCTCTCTCTCTCTTCCTCTGTCTGTCTCTCTCTCTCTCTCTCTCTCTCTCTCTCTCTCTATCTCTCTCTCTCTCTCTCTCTCTCTCTCTCTCTCTCTCTCTCTCTCTCTCTCTCTCTCTCTTTCTCGTTCCCCCTCTCTCTCTCTGTCACATACACACACAAAACATTCTTATATGTTGAGATGAATGAATACACTAATAGAGAGACAAGCAGGTAAAAGGATAGATAACATGATTAATAGGGTAATAGACAGACAGATAAGCAGATAAAAACACCGACGAAGAGGTCTATAAATGAGCAATATAACAAAAAAATGGAGTTTCTCCTCTCACACAATCACACCAAAAATCTGTTCCCAAGTTAGACGAAAGAGACCCATAAAAACCCTCATTTTAGTTGAGAGAAAGATAGATAATTTCTCGAGTCATTTTTTCCCCCTCTCCTTCTCTCCTATAATGCCCGTTTTCTGAGCACATGATAAGGGGTCACTTATATAAAAAAGGAGCAATTTCCTGGGTGAACGGTCGAATAAACGACATTTTCAAGAAACCGCAGGACAGTTCGTAGTCTTCTTCCTGTTTAAGGATCTCTATTTTCCTCCTTTTTTTCCCCTCTCTTCTTCTCCCCTCTTCCCTCACGGCCAAATGCTCTTCCCTCTTATTATCTCCTATCGCTTCTTTCCTCTCTTCTCCCCTCGCCCCTCTCCCCTCTAGCCACTTGTGGAAGTGCCATGATTATAGTCATCTTCCTTGGCTCCCCCCCTCCCCCCCCCATCTTCCCCTCATCAGCTTTCCTCTGAACAATTTTTTGGGGTTCGCTCTCCCCTTTCGCTTTCCCCTTGTTCGGGTCTTTTCTATGGTGCATTTCTGTTTTCTTTCTTTCTTTCTTTTTCCCTCAAATACATGCTCGCGATCTCACACGCAAAAAACTCAAATACACACGCACATTCGTACACGTAAACACACAGCTCACTCACAATTGTACAACAAGAGTATATATAAGTAGTACTTATGTATATATATATACGTTGTGTACACCTCTCCTCACATGCAAACACACGCACACACCTTCTTATTCTATTCTATTCATAATTCTTTTTTATCTCCATATTTGCGTCTTTTAACCCTTTTCCTTTTCTCACGCCGATCACCACCCATCTTATCTTATCTTTGGAGGACTGCTTATGAAAGTTACTTTAATATTCAAATTTAGTGAGTAATTAAAATGTGAATTACTCTGATTATTAGTGTAGATGAATATTTTGTTGAATGAAATTAATGTCCAGTTGAAACAAACAGAAATTTATATCTGTGCACAAATATATATATATATATATATATATATATATATATATATATATATATATATATATATATATATATATATATATATATATATATATATATATTTATTTATTTATTTATCTTTGCAACTATATTTCTAGCTATCTATCCAACAAAATATCGCCATTATCAATATCAATACCAATATTATTGCTGTTATCTTTATTATCACTATTATTGTTATTGATATTACCATTATTTTCATTACCAATCAATATTCTTATTATAGCTGCCGTTCTTTTAGGGCGAAAAGGTATTTTTATTTGTTATCTTTATCTATTTTATTTATTTATTTTATATATTTATTTATTTATTTAATTTAATTTATTTGTTATCTTTATTTATTTATTTGTTATCTTTATTATCACTATTATTGTTAATGTTATTACTATCATTTTCATTACCAATCAATATTCTTATCATAGCTGCCGTTCTTTAAGGGCGAAAAGGCTATTTCCTTTGCGATGACTTTCTGCTTTATCGATCACCTTTCTGCGCGATAAGCTTCTCATTCAATTCAGAGTTTGATTTGATCTCGATTACGAAGGCGCTAATCTTTCCAATCTGAGAGTGGGAGTTTGAAGTCCAGTTGTTTCCATGTGGATGTTTTTTTTTCCCTTTCGCTAGCTCTTACTTCCCCTTTTTGCTCTCTCTCTCTCTCTCTCTCTTCTGTTTTTTTCTCTCTCTCTGCTTCTGTCTGTTTCTCTCTCTCTCTTCCTCTGTTTGTTTCTCTCTCTCTCTTCCTCTGTTTGTTTCTCTCTCTTTCTCTCTTCTTCTGTCTGTTTTCTCTCTCTCTCTACTTCTGTCCGTTTCTCTCTCTTTCTCTCTTCCTCTGTCTGTTTCTCTCTCTCTCTCTCTCTCTCTCTCTCTCTCTCTCTCTCTCTCTATATATATATATATATATATATATATATATATATATATATATACATACATATATATATATATATATATATATATATATATATATATATATATATATATATATATATATATATATATATTCCTCTCTCTCTCTCTCTCTCTCTCTAGAAATTATTTGTTTTTATCTTTGTTTGTTTTCGAGGCAAAA
>NC_091591.1:12933986-12938986 GCF_042767895.1 Penaeus vannamei | reverse complement strand
CTGAATAATAAAGAGAGATATAATACAGAACCTAATCAAGGAATCGGTTTTATAATGTTACAGAACACTAGCAATGACAATTAATAAGAAAGAGAAATATAATACAGAACCAGGGAATCGGTTTTATAATGTTACAACACACCATCATAAACACTGAATAAAAAATGATAGATATAATACAGAACTTAATCATTATTCTGACCCAGAACAACAAGCGATTCAACACGCTAACACAGACATATAACAGAATAACACAGACTACGCATATGTTTCCCAAACAGAATGAGGCAAACACACACACACAGAAGAGAAGAGAACTGATAGAATAACACTAATTGAACCCAGCTGATAGAGATGCATCCGACTGCCGTTCTCTTTGTCTTCCGTGTAAGTTCATTTAAATACATCTCCACAGGCAAGGAAAAGAGGTATGGGGAAGGCATTGAGAACCGAATTCAGAAGGAAAGGCAGGAAAGAGGGGGAGAGAGGGAGGGAGAGAGAGAGAGAGAGAGAGAGAGAGAGAGAGAGAGAGAGAGAGAGAGAGAGAGAGAGAGAGAGAGAGAGAGAGAGAGAGAGAGAGAGAGAGAGAGAGGAGAAAATGAGAGATAGAAGTAGATAGATAGAGAAAGAGAGAGAGAGAGAGAGAGAGAGAGAGAGAGAGAGAGAGAGAGGAGAGAGAGAGAGAGAGAGAGAGAGAGAGAGAGAGAGAGAGAGAGAGAGAGAGGAGAGGGGAGAAGAGAGATAAGGAAAGCGAGAGTGGGGATGGGATAGAGGGGGGAGAGAGAGAGAGAGAGAGAGAGAGAGAGAGAGAGAGAGAGAGAGAGAGAGAGAGAGAGAGAGAGAGAGAGAGAGAGAGAGAGAGAGAGTAGAGGGGAGAAAGAGAGATAAGGAAAGCGAGAGTGGGGATGGGATAGAGGGGAGAGAGAGAGAGAGAGAGAGAGAGAGAGAGAGAAAGAGAGAGAGAGAGAGAGAGAGAGGAGAGAGAGAGAGAGAGAGAGAGAGAGAGAGAGAGAGAGAGAGAGAGAGAGAGAGAGAGAGAGAGAGAAAGAGATAGAAATAGAGAGAGAGAGAGATAGAATGAGAGCGGGAGGAAGGGAGTGACGAGGAAGGCAGCTGGTTAAATATATACATATAGAAAGGGATGGAGGACGAGGGAGAAAGATATAATAAAGAGAAAGATGGGGAGAGAAGGGGGAGGTAGAAAGATAGATAGAGAGAGATGGGGAGAGGGACTGGGAAGAGGGAAAGAGAGAGAGTGAGAGAGAGATGGGGAGGGGGGACTGGAAAGAGGGAGGAAGAGAAAGAGAGAGAAAGAGAGAGAAAGAGAGAGATAGAGATAGATAGATAGAGTTAATCCTCCCCGTCTATTCAATCGAGTCCATAATTCACACCAGAAATTTTAAATGGGATTCACAAAAGTGCTTGCTAAACGATATTCACCTTTATTACATCGTTCAATTAGATCCATCTGACAAAACACAGCCATGAATGTAAAATGATACTGAAAGTGTTAATGAAATTAAGAGTTATATGTTACCTTATTTCATCTTAATATCATTTTTGTTTATTTTTGTTATAATTATCATTTATAGTTTCTATCTGGAGTCTCATTATCATTATTTAATTATCAGCTATTTATCCTCATTGCTATCACCATAAAGAAAGCATAATAACACAAATTCGATATGAAATTATTTAACTGAACCTAAGTTTCTTTAGAGTTAAAGTATCCTAAACTGATTTAATGTTGCCATCATTATTATCGCAACACAAGTAATGATACTGTGATAAAAACAAGATAAATGCAGCATTGATATACCTCTTTTGTATATTTCCTAATTTCTATTTAAACGAAAAGAATTGTTTGTCCTTATTACGACCATAATTTCTAGGCTTACCTGTTCAAATACCCAGAGTTCATTGCAGTGCTGATATTGTTCGTTGTGTACATATGCAATGTCTTTGTTTATTTTTATGCATAACGTATTATGGCGTCAATAGAGTTTCCAAGTGGGGAGTTAGCTTACTCAAAACTTTGTACAAAACAATTTATCAGAACAAAGAGCTTTTTTTTTTTTTTTTTTTTTTTTTGAAATGCATAAACTGTTTGTTTTTTAAACCCTCGAAATATTGCAGCGGATTGTCAATTTTAACAAAATCTTCATTGTGACAAATGTAGGAAAGATATACAAGTATTTCTGACGAAGATACACTCGAATCCGGTTAAATACGTCTCTTGTATTGTGAAGATATTCATTCCAATTCCTACCTTTTCTCTCAAAATACCCTTTGGTTCACCGATTCCTCATGTGGATTAGTTCATGTGGAATCTTTCGTCTGTCGGCTGTCAAAAGCAGATCATAAAGTCGGTAAATCAGTAATCCTGTTGCCAACAGAGAAGAGAGGAAAGTTGTTATGCGATACTGAAATATATTCGCCAGCATAGAGCCATAACATTCTGGCGAAATCAGTTCTGAAGCTCGGTTTCAGCAAACAAACAGGGTAATTATCTCATTGCTCAATCATTATGCTAATCACTTCCTCTTTGCTGCGTAATATTTACTCAGATGAACAACCTGACATTATTTACAAAAAATCTCTTCAAACAGGGGATGATTTTTTTCACAATGGAAAAGTCTGTTTGGATTTACTTTTCTCGTCCCTTCCTTTTCCACAGAAAACGGGAAATTAGGATGAAAGACCAAGTGGGGGGGAAACTTAAGGGTTAACCACACAAAAAAAAGTTAAGAAACATTGACTTAAAGCATTAGTGCCGGATGTCTTTGTGTATTCATCAGTAAAGTCATTTGGTTTTCCCTCACCATTTCCATAAGCAATTTAATGTTCCTTTTTACCTCTCGCTTCACATTAACCTCAACCTTGTGATCCGTTTTCCTCGTGCATTCACAAGCAACTCCCGCGTTTCCGGTTGTAAAAATACAACTCCTCGAAGGCGTCCTTATCCTTGCGTCCTTCCTGCTCGTCCTTTGAGCAGGGCGTCCCAGGGGAATGGAAGGGAAGGATCGTTTCTGCTTTTTTTTAGGGAGCAGAGGCGCAGGTGTCCTCTGCCCTGATGCCCGCTCTGCCCTGGCCCGGTGGCTGCGGGTGCTTGGACTGTTCGTTTGGGGGGAAGGGAGGGAGGGAGAGAGAGAGAGAGAGAGAGAGAGAGGGAGGGAGGAAGGGAGGGAGGGAAGGAGGGAAGGAGAGAGAGAGAGAGAGAGAGAGAGAGAGAGGGAGAGAGAGAGAGAGAGAGAGAGAGAGAGAGAGAGAGAGAGAGAGATAGACAAAGAGAGATACACAGATAGATCAAAAGAGAAAGAGAGAGAGAAATACACACACACACACACACACACACACACACACACACACACACATATATATATATATATATATATATATATATATATATATATATATATATGTATATAGATAGATAGATAGATAGGTAGAGAGAGAGGGAGAGATTTTCTTAGTTTTTGAATTTTCGGGTACAATGATATTTTTTCTATTTCTGTTGATTTCGTTAACGTTAATATCATTACCGACATTAAAATCAAATTAATGTTACTGAAATGTAGCCAACATCAAGGAAAAGAATAAATTAGGTGAAAGCACTTCTAGAGCCATGCAGGTGTAGACACGATTAATAGAATTGATAAACAAAAATCCCAATGGACAAGACATGTATGACCTTTTATCCCAACAAAATGAATGAAATAGCATGGATAAACTGGGAAATAATTATTGAATACGATATAAATGCGAAGATCAAAGTCAGGTGCTAGATCAGCTTTTTTTTTTTTAATTGCTTGTGGACATTACTTCAGTGGGAAATCTTTTCGACAAAGGAGCAGGGTCATCATGTGTGTGTGTGTGTGTGTGTGTGTGTGAGTGTGTGCGTGTGTGTGTGTGTGTGTGTGTGTGATATACGGTTGGTATCAAGCAGGTGACACGTACCGCTCGTGTAAACATCCCTTTGACACATTCGAGTCCGTTTCTTGCAACAGCAGTCTTGCATAACCACGTTTTATGAGCATTCACAGCGTCCTTCCTTCCCTGTCATCACGTCAACAGGATCACGTCATTGATTGTGGCGCTTTGCATTTTCCAGCGACTCTGACTGGATGCAAATAGGTAATATGCATCTCTGCCAAAGCCATTTGCATGTGCATACATAGTAATGACACCTAAGGTCGAAGTCCCAACGCAGATTTTTATTCAGTGGCACTATGACTGATTGATGATTGAGAGACGCGACTAAATGCGGCAAAATCTCTTTGATGTATTTCGGGCACAATGCCACTGCTGGATATTCCGATTTTCTGTAAACACATTATGTCATGACTATGAAAACGGACATGATAAAAAATGGAATTAAACCGTAACGAGCGAGTTAATTATTTAATTCCATTTTTTATTGTGGATTTTTTCCTATTCATCTTTGGGTACGCGTTATTGTGTTTGTGTAAATATTATGTCATGGCATCTGGACACCACATAGCGCAAATCAGGTAATTACTTTTAAAATTTACGAAACTACTTCACTTGTTTCTCCGGAAATGGCGGCGATTGGCTGCAGGATAGTGGCCTAGTATATCTTTTATTCATTCTTTCTTAGCTGTATCTTGACCTGCACTGACACCTTTGGTGGTATAAATCTCGATTTTTTCAGTACGGCTCATTTTATAGCTTAATATAATAATAATAATAATAATAATAATAATAATAATAATAATAATAATAATAATAATAATAATAATAATCATAATAATAATGGGCGGTCAGGAGCGACTAGCATGTTCAGTTAGCGACTAAAATTAGCAGCGACACCGTAATTTTAGTCGCCAGTCTGTTTCATGATCACATGATATAAAAGTTAAAACGAATGGCATTTAGTAGGTGTGTGAATTTTCTCAGCAGACTGGAAGATGCCCCAGTCTTTATTTTTAGTAAAGGCTATATAAGAAAGATAGGAAAGCACGTATGACACCGTAAAAAAA
>NC_091591.1:12913986-12918986 GCF_042767895.1 Penaeus vannamei | reverse complement strand
TATTGCATCTGCCAATTGAACCTCATCCATGTTGACGAATGTAGAAAAGGTATGAATGAAAATATCTTCTCATTACAAAAAATGTAGTTGACCTTTTTCGAAGATGTATTCGAAACCGGTCAACTACATCGCTTTTATTGAGAAGATATTCATTCTCATTCATACCTTTCCTAGATTACATATGTCCTCTGAAATGGGCCCTATATATATATATATATATATATATATATATATATATATATATATATATATATATATATATATATATATATATATATATATATATATATATATATATATATATATATATATATATATATATATATATATATATATATATATATATATATATACCTATATCTATCTATCTATCTCCATATATATTTGTCTATTCATCCATCTATCTATCCTTCTATCCATCTATCTATCTGTTCATCTATCCATTTATCTATCTATCTATCAGTCAATAAATCAATCGATTTATCTATCTATCCATCCATCTATCTATCCATTTATCCATCCATCTATCTATCTATCTTTCTATCCATCTATCAATCAATCTATCTATCCATCCAGCTATCTATCCTTCTATCAATTAATCTATTTATCTATCCATCTATCTATTTATCCATCTATCTATCTATTTATCTATCTATCAATCAATCAATCAATAAATCTATCTATCTATCTATCTACCTACCCATCTATCTATCTATCAATCAATCAAACTATCTATCTATCATAGCTGATTGAACATGATGGCTGACAGAATATGATTGGAATTACGCATTAAAAGATTATAAGAATGAAGATGGATAGAGATATAATGAAGACATTAATGATAAAGATAATCTAGTAATAATGAAACAGGAACAATGACTGTAATACTACTCAACTACTAATAACAGTAATAATGGTAATAACAGCAAAAACAATAATGATAATGACGATCATGATAAGTATGATAAAAGTAGCATTGATAATAACACTAATGACAAAAATTATGACAATGACAATTGTGATAATGGGTATGATAGTAATAATAACGATAATAATAATAATAATAATAATGATGATGATGATGATGATGATGATGATGATGATGATGATGATGATGATGATGATGATGATGATGATGATGATAATAATAATAATAACAATGACAATGCTAATACCAACTATGCCTAAATTCAACACTAATAACTACCTCCATCAAGAATCAAGATAACAACAGCATCTCATTAATTATATCAACTACTTCCGCCCATCCCGCAATCAGTCAAACAGCACTGGGAGTTGACAGGTGAAAGAAAACACGTCAGTCACTCTGTACTCACTGGAGGCGATTGCTCTGAACACCTTTATGTCTTCAGTGTTGGTGGTGATATCGAGATAAAATTTCTGTCGGTTTTCTTCTTCCGTCAGATGGCGCTGTATTGTCGTTTTGGCTCCTGGTTGTTGTGTGGTTTGGGTTGTGGCTGTTTTTGTTATTGTTGTTAATGTTATTATTTTTGTTGTTATTGTTGTTGATGTTATTGTTTTTGTTGTTATTGTTATTGCTTTTGTTGTTAATGTTATTGTTTTTTTGTTGTTAATGTTATTGTTATCATTTTTTGTTAATTTTATTGTTTTTGTTTATGTTATTGTTTTTGTTATTAATGTTATTGTTTTGTTGTTGCTGTTGTTGTTGTTACTGTTATTATTTGATGTTTTTGGTCGCGTTGGTTAGTTTGTTTGTTGGTTGCTTAGCAGGTGTGTCTTAAACAAACTTAGATTCCATTAAACTTTGCTGGTGATTCGGATTCAGCAATTTTTTTGAGTGACTGCATCAGTAACTATTATTACTATTACCGCAATCTTTATTTCCTCCACTAAGGAGATTATGATTATAGACGTCACCAGTGTACTTGAGAAAGAGGTGATTTGAATGTAATTCTTCAAGTGTGAATATCTTTTATTGCATCTGTAACCCTATTGCCTTGGCGGAGGTATGCGTTCTCTGAGTATTTCAAGCTGTTATTATTGTTATCATTATCATCATAATTATTATCATTATGATTATCATATCATTTTCATTATTACTAGTATTAGGAAGAGTAGTATTGCTACTACTAATTTTATTATTATCAACATTATTGTTATTATCATTATTGCTGTTATTGTTATCATTATTGTTGTTACTGTTATCATTATTATTGTTATAATTGTTATTATTATCATTATTTCTTTTTACCATTATTGTTCTTTATTATCATCAATATCATAATTATTTTGATTATCATTATTGTTATTACTATTATCATCATCATCATATCACTATACCCATTATGATAATTTTTGTTTTTATAATCATAATAATCATTATTGTTAATATCATTATAACCTCTGCCAAGGAGGTTATATCTTGGGTATCGTTGGTTATTTAGTTAGTTGGTTAGCAGGATAATTAAAACAAACTTATGAACACATTCTTATATATATATATATATATATATATATATATATATATATATATATATATATATATATATACATATATATATATATATATATATATATATATATGTATATATACACACACACACATACATATATATATACCTATATATATATATATATATATATATATATATATATATATATATATATATATATATATTTTTTTGAGGGGTGTGTCTTATCCCAACTTAAATTATGGTGATGATCTGGATCCAGGATTTTCTTTTAATGTTTGCATCAGTTACCCTTATCGCCTTGGCAACGGGGGTAACTATTCATTTTATGAGCATTGCGAGCTAGGAACAATATTTTGGCGCTTCTAGATATTATTATTATTATCATTATTGTTATTATTATTTTTATTATTGTTATTATTATTATTATTATCATTATCATTATTATTATCTTTATTTTTATTATTGTTATTATTATTATCATTATTATTATCATTATTTTTATTATTGGTATTATTATTGTTATTATTATTATTATTGTTATCGTTATTATTATCATTATTTTTATTATTGGTATTATTATTGTTATTATTATTATTATTATTATCGCTATCAAAATTATTATGAATAATATCTTCATCCTCATTGTCATTACCATTTTTTAAAATCTTTATTTTTAGTATTGCTTTCATATTATCATCACCCTCACCATCATCATTTTCTAGTGATATTATCATCATTATCACTATTGTTATCTTTATTATTATATTACTCATCATCATTATTATCATCATTAAAATCTTATTCTTTTGCTGTAGATTATTCCCATTCTTCTAGAGTCGCTTATATTATCTCGTTCTGACAGATATTTCTCATAGCCGGATGCCCTTCCTGACGCCATCCCTCTTTATTTACCCGGGCTTGGGATCGCCACGGACTTGGGCTGGCTTGCCATCATCATTAACATCACTATCATTATAGTTACCGTTAATACCATTAGTTATTACCATTAATGCCATTGATTATTACCATTAATACCATTGATTATTATTATTGATTCCATTAATTATTACCATTAATACCATTGATCATTACCATTAATACCATTGATTATTACCATTAATACCAATTATCATTATCATTAATACCAATAATTATCACCATTAATACCATGAATGATAACCATTAATTATTACCATTAATACCGTTATCGTTATCGATGTCATTACTATCCTCATGACTGTTACCATTACTACCATTTCTATTATTATTAGGTTCATATCATTCTCATCATTACTAATCAATTTCGAGGCCATTATCACTACAGTCATTATCTCTCACTATCATGATTGCCATTGCATTTAGCAGAAGCATTAAGGTTCAGCTTAATGCTATTGGCTATTCGTTGATAGTCTCACTGTAGTATTATCACGGATTTTCCTTGTATCGGTTATGTACAAAGAGAGAAAGAGAGAGAGAGAGAGAGAGAGAGAGAGAGAGAGAGAGAGAGAGACAGACAGACAGACAGACAGACTGACTGACTGACTGACAGACAGACAGACAGACAGACAGACAGACAGACAGACAGACAGACAGACAGACAGACAGACAGACAGACAGACAGACTGACAGACAGACAGACAGAGAGAATGAGATTTCAAATATCCCATTCTCATCATGATACCAAAGGAACAGAATTATCAATCAACACTTTTAACACTTTGTAAATCTTACCCAAGAAGTCGGGATAAATCCATTATTCATTTTAGGAATTGTTTTTTTTTTTTTACATCATATGAGTAGACAAATTTAGATCAATAGTTGATTATAGATCAATGAATAAATATACACATGTAGAGACATATACATATGAAAGCACTGAAATATAGATAGATGAAAAGGATAGACGAATAAAGATAAAGATAGCTGAATATAAAGATATGGATAATTGAATATAGAGATATAGATAGCTGAATAAAGAGACATAAATAGGTGAAGATAGAGACACAGATAGATGATCATAGAGACATAGATAGCTGAACAAAGAAACACAGAACAAATAAAGCGACATGTAGATGAATATAGAGATAGAGACAAGCGAATGCAGAGACAAAGATAAAGGTAAAGATAGAGACACACATAGGTGAACATAGAGGCTTGAATAGAATATAGAGACAAAGATGAATATTGAGAGAAAGGCATAGATAGATGATCATACAGACACGCATAGGTGAACAGTGAGACATAGATAAAATATAGAGGCAAAGATGAATATAGAGATATAGATCAGTGAATGGAGAGATATAGAAAGATACAGATAGAGACATACATAGGTAAACACAGAGATATAGATAGAATATAGATACAAAGATGAAATGTATAGATAGATGATCATAGAGACATACATAGGTGAACAGTAAGATATAGATAAATATAGAGGCAAAGATGAATATACAGATATAGATCAGTGAATGCAGAGATATAGATAAGTAAAGATAAAGACATACATAGGTGAACACAAAGACATAGATAGAATATAGTGACAAA
>NC_091591.1:12906486-12908986 GCF_042767895.1 Penaeus vannamei | reverse complement strand
CCGGAAAATGGCAGAACGTTTCCGGAATTGCACTTTATTGCACGCCGCTGCAGATTCTCCTTTGCCGTCGCGTTGGGCCAGGGAGAGGCCTATTTATCTGGCTTTAGAAGAAATTAGTTTCCGGACAATGATTTGTAGAGAGAGGCTCAGTGTCCCTAATTGAAATCAGGACGCTCTTGAGCATTTTTTTTTTATAATAGTCTCCCATCTGATCAACGTCCCTATAGAAAATGGTGGGAAAAAATATTAAATCCCTTTTCTTGGTGTATTCACATATCAAAATCATTATTCATTAAACAACAACAACAACACTAACAACAACAGCAACAACAACAACAGCAACAACAACAACAACAACAACAACAACAACAACAGCAGCAGCAACAACAACAACAACAACAACAACAACAATAACAAAAACAATAACAACATCAACAACAACAAACAAACAAACAAAAGTTCTAATATTAAAGCTACCTGTATTCGAGTGTGCTAAAAATCTCACATTTTTTTTACCAAATTATATTTGTCACTCAGCGGCTCATTAATATTAATAAATAAATATATCAATGATATCAATAATTCAAAATGTAATTACCTGATCAGGTTTTATGGGAAATAGGTATGAAAAACAGTTATTTCTTTTGCATCACGTGTACTACAACCAAATCAATTAATGATATCCTTATTATTATTTCTATTGTTATTATTATCATTATCATTAATGCTGTTGATGTTTTTGTTGTTCTTCATCTTATTACTATAGGTATTATTATCATCATTATTATCATTATTGTTATAGGGATTTCTATTGTTATCATTCATTGTTATTATTATTACTATCATTATTTTATTATCAATATTGTTATTATTATAATTGTAATTATTATTATTATCGTTATTATCATTATACTCATTATCATTGTTATTATTCTCTATATAGTTATCATTATTATTATCATATCTATTCTTATTGTTATTGTTATTCATATACTTATTAATAATAATATTATTGTTATTACTATCGTTATTAATATTATTATCATTATTGTTGTTGTTATCATTATTATTTTTTTCATCATTGTTATTATCATTATTGTTAATCTTGGTAACATCATTGCTCTTTTTGTCATCATCAATGATAATGATGATTATGATACAATCATAACAATAATGAGAATAAAAATGATAATGGTAATAGTGATAATGAAAATAATGATCGTAATAAAAACAAAAACAACCTTCAGAATGGTACCAATACTAAGGACAATAAGAAGTAAATAACTAGAATATGACGAATAACAAAGTATTAATTAAAAGAACAATGAAAATGACAATGATGACGTGTCTACTCTCCATAATATTATGTAAATATCTAGAATATTATCATTAATTAGAAAAAAAAACACTAAATATTCATAACATAAACATCAGTTGCCATTTAGAAAAGAAAAGAAAAAAAAAATGAGAGCGCGTCACACAATTAGAGCAGAGCAGGTCATTAGCAACTAAATAATGGGTTTCTCTTTTGTATAAACTCTGTGGGTTTGATGAGATGCACGTGGGTTCGACTGTCATGCCCCGCCCCCAGAGAAAGGTAAAACGTTACACATACACTATCATAATTCGTATCAATAGGACATATTCGATAGCTGAACCGTATTCATGTTGACAAATATGGAAATTTATGAATGAGAACGAATATCTGCACAATACATTCATATCTTTCCACAATATTCGAAAGCGCTTAAATAATATGATTTATGCGTTGGATTAAGTTCCTACAACTTAGTAGAGCTGGTGTAGCACAGAAGAACGCTGGTTTTACAATAGTAAGGTCCTGGGTTTAAGGTCCTGGGTTTAAGGTCCTGTGTTTAAGGTCCTGTGTTTAAGGTCTTTGGTTTAAGGTCCTGTGTTTAAGGTCTTGGGTTTAAGATCCTGGGTTTAAGTTCCTGAGTTTAAGGTCCTGGGTTTAAGGTCCTGGGTTTAAGGTCTTGGGTTTAAGGTCCTGGGTTTAAGGTCCTGTGTTTAAGGTCTTGGGTTTAAGGTCCTGGGTTTAAGGTCCTGGGTTTAAGGTCCTGTGTTTAAGGTCCTGTGTTTAAGGTCCTGAGTTTAAGGTCTTGGGTTTAAGGTCCTGAGTTTAAGGTCCTGGGTTTAAGGTCCTGGGTTTAAGGTCTTGGGTTTAAGGTCCTGTGTTTAAGGTCCTGTGGTTAAGGTCCTGGGTTTAGGGTCCTGGGTTTAAGGTCCTGGGTTTAAGGTCCTGTGTTTAAGGTCCTGGATTTAAGGACCTGGGTTTAAGGTCCTGGATTTAAGGTCCTGGGTTTAAGGTCCTGTGTTTAGGGTCCTGTGTTTAAGGTCCTGAGTTTAAGGTCCTGAATTTAAGGTCCTGTGTTTAAGGTCCTGGGTTTAAGGTCCTGTGTTTAAGTTCCTGTGTTTAAGGTCCTGGGTTTAAGGTCCTGAGTTTAAGGTCCTGGGTTTAAGTTCCTGGGTTTAAGGTCCT
>NC_091591.1:12881604-12886604 GCF_042767895.1 Penaeus vannamei | reverse complement strand
ATAAAATTTTAAATAATAAATTTATTTAAACAAAAAATTTATTATATAAAAAAAATTTTTTTTTTAAACAAATCAAAAAACAAAACAAAACAAACACAACCCACAAAATATATTATTTTTTATATAATGATTAAATAAAATTTTGGGCATTATTTATTTTAACCGGAAAAAAACAAAAAAACAAAAAAAATTTTAAACAATGATTAAAAATAAACCCAAAAATCCAAAAAAAAAAAAACAAAAAAAAACAAAAAAATTAAAAAAAATAATATAAATTTTTATTTATTTAATTAATATGGTTTAATTATTTTTTTTAATAAATTAAAAAATATATAAAAAATTTTAAAATTTTTTTTTTTTTATTTTTAAAAAAAATTTAATTTAATAACAATTTATTTTAAATTGAATCTTCTATTTTTCAGAGTTTCAAACTGAGTTCCCGAAAATTAAAGGGAAGATTAAAAACCCCAAAATTTTGCCCCCTTGAAAAAAGGGAAAAAGGGGGGGGTTTTGGGGGGGAAAAAAGGGGGGGGGGGAAAAAGGGGGAAAAAAAAGGGGGAAAAGGGGGGAAGGAGGAGGGAAAAACGTTGTTGTTTAATATATTATTAAAATAATATAATTTTATAAATTTTTTTTTTTATTAATATAAATATTTTAAAAAAAGGTTTTATTTATAATTATATAATTTTTTTATATTTTTTTTTATATTTTTGGTTTTATATTAAAATAAAATTTAATATAAATATTTTAAAAAGAAAAAAAAAATTTATTTTTAAATTTTTTTAAAAAAAATTTATAAATGAAAACATATTGTTTTTTTCGGGAAACCTTCAAAAATCATTTTAATTTATAATAAATTATAATATAAATAAATATTTATTTAAATTTTTTAAAAAAAAAAAAAAAAAAAAAAAAAAAATTTTTTTTTTGTTTTTTTTCCGTTTTTTTTTTTTTTTTTTTTTTTTTTTTTTAAAATTTGAAAATAATTAAATTTAAATAAAATATCAACGATTTTGGGTTTTGTTAAAAAATAAAAATTTCTAATTCATATTCTTTCCCCTTTTTTTTTGGAAAAATGTATTTTTTTTAATCCCCTTTTTCTTTTTTTTTTTTCCCCAAATTTTTAAATTTACGTTAAAATTATCCCTTCTTAAAATTTCTTTTCTGTTTTTTCCCTCCTCTCCTCCAAAAGGCTTCCCTCTTTTTTCCCCCCTATTTTTTTTTTTTTTTTCTTTTCTTTTCCCCCTCTTCCTGCCCCTCCTCTTTCCACTTTTTTTTTCTTTCTTTTTCCCCTACCCTTCCTCTTTTTCCCGTTTTCTTTTTTCCCCCCGGTTTTTTTCCCGAACCTTTCCTAATTTTCTTAAAAAAATTTTTCCCTAAAATTTTTAAAAAATTTTCCCGGGGGAAAAAAAAAATTGTTTCAACCCCTCTCCTTTTCTTTTCTTCTTCCCCTTTTCCCCTTCTTTTTCCCTTTCTCTTCTCTTTTTTTTTCCCCCTCTTCTCTCTTTTTCCCCCTTCCCCTTTTTTCTATTTTTCTTTTTTTTTAAAAACTCTCTCCTCCCTCTTTTTTTTCTTTTCTCCCACGAAATCAACCCGAAAACCAGGCCCCCGGGAGGAAAACAAAATTTTTTTCCCCGGGTCTTAAAAGGGGGAACAACCCCCCCCTTTAAAGCCTTTCTTGAACAAAGGACCCATTGACTTTCGAAAAATTTGTTTTCAAAAAACCCAAAATTGCTTTTAAAAAACAAAAAGAAAAGGTTAAAAAGGGGTTTTTTTTGTAAAGGGAAAAGGGGAAAATTTAATGCGAAGGTGAAAAACAAATCCCCCTTTTTTTTTTTTTGAAAACAAAAAGGATACTTTTATTTGTTTTTTTTTTTTTTTTTTTTTTACCCGTTTCCCATTTCTTTCAACCCCAATTTTTTTTTTTTTTTTTTTTTAAGGGTTTTTTTTTTCCCTTTCTTTGGGGGCCCTTTCCCCCTTTGAGAATTTTTTTGCTTTAAAAATAAATATTGGAACAAAAGAAAAATTAGATTTTTAAAATATTTTATTTTTTTTTTAAAAAAATTAATTTTTTAAAAATTTTTTTATTTTTTTTTAAAAACCCAAAAACTTTTTTTTTTTTAAAATTTTTTTTATTTTTAATACATAAAAAATCAAATAAAAATTTTAAATAAATTAAAAAATTTTTTAAAAAAATTAATAATTTTAATACAAACCCCAAAAACCCCCCAAAAAAACCACAAAACCCCCAAAACCCCCCAAAACCCCAAAAAATTTTTTTAAAAATAAAATTTTAATATTTAATTAAAAAATTTATTTAAAAAAAATTTTTTTACTTTTTTTTTTAAATTTAAAGAAATTTTTAATTTAAAATTTTTAAAATTATATATTTTGGGGGTTTTTTGTTTTATATTTTAATTAAAATAAAATTTTAAATTTTAAATTTATTTAAAAAAACAAATTATTATAATAATAAAAATTTTTTAAAAATTTTAATATAAAAAATATAAATTTAATTATTTTTTTTTAAATATATTAAAATTTAATAAAATTTTAAACATAACAAACCCCAAACCACTTTTAAAAATTTTTTAAATTTATTATTTTTATTTTTAAATAAAATTATATTAATAATATTATATTTTTAAAATTTTTAAAAAAGTTTTAAAAACCCAAAAAAAAAAACAAAAAAACAAAAAAAAAAAAAAACAACTTTATTATTAAATTAATATTTTAATTAAAATTTTTTAAATTTTAAAATTACATAGTAATAATCTTAGAAGATTTATTTCCTTTTAACCCTTTGGGGTCTGGCAGGGGTTTGGGGTAGCGGTGTTTGTGAAGGGATTCGGTCCCCATAAAAAAATTTTTCATTTTAGGGGGTTTGCTCTTGATTTTAAAATGCCCCTCAATTTATTTGGTTTAAACTGTTAAAAGAGGAGGGGGAGGGGGAAAAAAGAAAGAGAAGAAAGGAAGAAGGAAGAGAAGAGGAATTTTTGGGATGGGGAAAGGGGAGGGAGAGGGGAGGAAAAAAAAAAAAAAAAAAAAAAAAAAATTATAAAAATTTTAAAAAAACAACAAACCAAACCCCCCCCCAAAAACCCCCCCCAAACACAAACCCAAAATATTTAAAAAAATTTTATTTATTTTTAAAATTAAAAATTTTTTTTTTCTTTTAATATTTTTTTTAATATTTTAAATAAATTTAATACAATGATTTATTTAAAAAAAAACATTTATTTTTAAATTATTTAAAAAAATTTTATAAATAAAAAATTTAAAAAATTTTAAAAATTTTGGGATTTTTAAATATAAGATAAAGTTATGAATTAAAGGGAAAATTTTTGAATTGTGTTTTTCCCCACACAGGGAAAAATTTTTTAATTATAATATTTCTTTTTTTTACAAAGCGTGTACAATTATGAATAACAAAAACATTTGGGGGGAATTTTTAAGAAAAAATTAACAATTTTTTTTTTTAATTAATTACATTTTTGGGATGGATGAGATTTTTTTAAATTTAAAAACCTTCATTGAAATTTTAAATCGAAAAATGCATTCATTCTGTTTAAAAATTTAGAAATTATCTTAAACTTTCCCCTTTTCTTTCCCCTTTTTTTTCTTCCCCCCCCTTTTCCCCCCCTTTTTTTTTGTTTTTGGGTTTTTTTTTTTTTTTTACTTTTTTAAATTCCAATATTTGGAATTTTTGTTTTTTTCTTTCTTTAATATGAAATTTTTAAATAACAATCGTCAAAATCCCCCTCTTCCTTTAAAATTCAAAAATTAAAAATTGAAAAAAAAAATTTGGGGAAAAATTAAAAATTTTTAAAAATGGGAAAAAAAATTAAAGGGGAAAAAATTTTTACAAAATTTTTTCCCCAAATTTTTAGATGATTTTTTTTTTTTTTTTTAAAAAAAAATTTTTAAAGTCCATTTTTACCCCCTCTTCTTTCTCTCCTCCCTCCCCTTTCGGAATGTGCAAAATTTTAAGGTTTGTTTTGCAAGGGTCCCATCTCGTTTTATTTTATTTTTTTTGGGGAAGGGATCACCTAAACATAAACACAAGAAATTTAAATAAAGGGGGTTTTGGGGGTTAATCATCATTTTGGGGGAAAAAATAAAAAAAGGGGTTTTTGGGGGGTTTTTTTGGGGGGAAAAGGAGAAAAAAAAGGGGAAGGGGGGGGGGGGAAAAAAAAAAAAAAGGAAAAAAGGAAAAGAGAAGAGAAAAAAAAAGGGAAGGGGAAAGGGGGGGGAAAAAAAGGGAAGAGGAGGGGGAAAGAAAAAATAGGGGAAAAAAAATAGTTTTGGAAAGAGAAAAAGGAAAACAAAAAAGGTTTTTTTCCGCCCAAAACCTTCCCCAGGCCAAACTCTTGATCCCAACCCCTCCCCCCCCCCCAACCCCCCCCCCCCCCCTCCCCCCCCCCTTCCCAAGGGGAAAACCCGCCAACTTTTGGGCCTTTGGGAAAGAATGAAACTAAAAAATTGTTCCTTAAAAAAATTAAAAGATTAAAAATTTTTTTTTTTTTATTTTTATTTTTTAATTTAAATCAATTTCAATTTTTTTTTTTTTTTTTTTTTTTTTTTTTTTAATTTATATTTTAATTTTTTTAATCCTCTTTTTTTTTAAATTTTTTTTTTTTTTTTTCCCAACACCCAACAACACAACCAAATTTTTTTATTTAAATGTAAAAAATTTTAAAAAAAAATTGGTTTTTTGGGAATTGGATTATTCTAATTTTGAAAAGGAAGGGGGGGGGGTGGGATTTTGTTTTTTTTTAATTATTTAATTATTTATTATTAAAAAATAAAATAAAAAAATAAAGATACAAAAAAAATAATAAATAAAAAAATATAAATATATTATTTTTTTTTTAAAAAACATACTACAAACAAAAAAAAACCCCCACCCCCTTTTATTTTTAAAATTAATTTTTTTTTTTTAAAAAAAAAAATTTTTTTTTTTTAAATAAAATTTATTATTATATATATGGGTGGGGTTT
>NC_091591.1:12849104-12856604 GCF_042767895.1 Penaeus vannamei | reverse complement strand
TATAATCATTATTATGATTATCATTTTTTATTATTAGTAAATTTGATCATAATCATTGCATTCATTTCTATTATCATCATCATTGTTATTATCATCGGTATTATCGTCATCATTGTTTTCAGTGTCATTATCATCATTATTGCCATTATCAATATTGTTATCACTAATTATTATTACTATAATAATTCTTACTATTATTATGGTTATTATTAGCTTTTTTTTTTACTATCATCATTACTTTTTTATGATTATTATGATTATTGTTATCATTACTATCATTATCAATGTCATCCTTTTCATCATTATTTGAATTACAATTGGCTCTATTATTGCTGTCAGCACTGTTATCATTATTGTTATTATTACTTTCATTTCCATCATTGCTATCTTTATCATTATCACCATCGTTCTCATTATTGATACTATTAATGGCATTATCATTTTTATCATTATTATTGTTATTCATACCATTATCATTCTTATCACACACACACACACACACACACACACAAAGAGAGAGAGAGAGAGAGAGAGAGAGAGAGAGAGAGAGAGAGAGAGAGAGAGAGAGAGAGAGAGAGACATGTATCCTATCTCTCTCTAGAATCTGTCATACTGTCAACATATACATTTCTATAAGAGACAAGGACACTGTAGTCACGATGAAAACTGTCAAGCCTGTTTCGAATCCCCTTTCGAACATATGCTTCATACCACACTTTTTGTATAGGGTAAGGCAGATTCGGAGCTTTAATTCATTAACAGACTTTTATCCGCTTCTTCACAAAGGGAGGAAAGTAAAGGCAATGACTTCCTCAAGAAATAAATTGCCAACAGTTTGATATTGATATAGCTCTTGAACAACAGAGAAAAGGGCACATAACACATAACAAAAGAGTTTTATATTGAACAGCACTGCCATCCGCTCTTGAACAACAAAGAAAAAGGAACACAATATATAATTAAAGTTTGATATTGAACATCACTGCCATCCGCTCTTGAACAACAGAAAAAAAGGCACATAACACATAACAAAAGTGTGATAATAAACAGCACAGCAATCAGCTCTTGAACAACAGACAAAAAGGCACAGAACAAATAACAAAACCAATCATTGCTTGTTCTGTATACATATGAAGTTTATTGAGGGTGCTCAAAGTTGATTAATTAATAGATCCTTGTAGTGTAATAGATACTCGATGCTTCGGGAATAACATTTTATTTTAATCTTATAATTTTATAATTGTATCACAGGTACAGAGAACTGAAATATCAAACTAAATAATTTTTAAAAATTACAATGATTTCGATACAACATATAAAAATATCTATGTTTATATTGTATCCATCCATATAACTATTTCTACGAAGCTTAATATGCATCAAATTTATTATTTACATCGACTTTTCTGTTTATCTAAGCGGTTTACCTTATTTCAAGTTTGTATTAAATTTTCTAACAAATTAAAAATATATTTTGTCATAACAATCCCTCTTAGCATCAACATTCAGTGAAAGGTATACAGTGCATGTAGGAAAATATATTGAAATAATAATAATGATGATAAAATATAAACGAAAACATGGTAACTATAGATAGATAGATAGATAGATAGATAGATAGAGAGAGAGAGAGAGTTAGAGAGTTAGAGAGAGAGAGAGTTAGAAAGAGGGAGGAGAGAGAGAGAGAGAGAGAGAGAGAGAGAGAGAGAGAGAGAGAGAGAGAGAGAGAGAGAGAGAGAGAGAGAGAGTGAGAGAGAAAGAGAGAAAGAGAGCGAGAGAGAGAAAGAAAGAGAGAGAGAAAAGCCTTTCCGAATCCAATAGCGTTGCAAACAGCTAATTCACAATCTAAGTCCGATCGTTCTGGAGACCCGATGCTTAATTAAAAAAAAAAAAAAAGAAATCTCTGCAGCAAAGAGTGGAGGAAGGGACCTAAAAGCAATTAACCGGGACAAAGTGGCTTAAACCCTATTTGTGCAATTGGTCATCCAGCGTTAACGTACTGTCAGCTGGTTGGACAGATTGGCTGAAATGTTTATGAACAGTTGGAAGAGGTGGTTTGGTGGTCTTTTGCTGTCGCCAGTCTTGCGTCACTGTATTTGTTCATATGGTCATTTGTTCAACTTTTTTATGTTTTCATTTTCTTGTGTCTTAATTTTAACTATATGTTCGTACATCACTTATCAGTTTATATATCATGTGATTAAAATATAAAAATAATTTTAGAGAAAAACAAGGTTATCTCAAACACTAACAAAAAAGTATATAAAAATTACACGATAATGATTCAGGCTTACCTCTTAATCTAAGATAATCCCGCTGTGATACATCTCTATAGGTCATGTGTCGATTTCCATTCAATAACTACATATTTTCTGAAAAAAAAAGAGGGAAAAGTATCTGAAAACTACACCTTTGGCATCGTTTTTTTCTTCTATTTCTCCATAACTACTTTCACGATTCTAATGGGGTTCGGGTCATTTGAAAGCTGAATAAATTTGCGATGTTTTATATTTAAGGAAAATAGAAGATAATAGAAGTCCATATATTATAAGTTCATAAGACTGAGCATTTAGAAAAAATAAATTCCCACTAAACTGAAAGGAAATTTAAAAATCCTTCTAAAAGAGATTTCAGGTATTGCCAGAGAGTATATGTTATATTTTTTTCAACAGGTTTGGTTAATGGATAAAGTGCGAATATCATATTTTGTGATTTTTCAAAATCTAGTACATATATATATATATATATATATATATATATATATATATATATATATATATATATATATATATATATATATATATATATATATATATATATATACATATATATATATATATATATAATGCATTTCGTGAACTATTTGCAACCGAATATGTAATTTAACATTATCCTGTATATAAGAAAGTAACGATTTTAATGTGCAACATACATTTTTCCTTAGAATTCACATTTGGTCATATTTCATTTTCATTGGGAAAACGTAATATAAGAAAGAAAAAATACAGGAGTGGAACGACCTCGATCTTCATTTTGCACATTTTTGGTGACTGAAGTGGACCTCCCCATAATTGCTTATTTTCTTCTGCAAATAAAAGTTAAAAGTAACATCCCCATTTTGATTTAGTTTTCATTACTTGAAAAGGTTTCATTGAATAGTTGAAAGGGAATCTCGTATATACAGTTTCGAAATTTTAGTTCATTACACATTTCGAAGTAAACATACCGTAAATAGTATTTCTATCAATATGGAGGAAACCCCAGGTAGTTTGCAACAAAGAGTTTGCAATTCAGATAACCAATAAGTGTATTGATATATTCTTAGAGAACTAAAAAAAGCCATTTGATCTTTCGTTTTCTTTATAATAGGTGATTACAAAAGACGCATCTTCTATCGCAATATCCTGGAATTATGTGTCGAAGTGGCAACAACTATGGAGGTGAGGCGGCATTTCTTTCAACACAAGACGTATGGATAATAGATAAATATTTCTTGAAACTAGGAAAAAAAAGATAATGCTTTGAACATTGTGTATGGGAAATAAATCAAATAAAAGATATAAATACTCGTAGTTGCACCATCTAAAAGCAGATATTTGAACTATTGAAGTGATTTTTTTTTGCCAGAACCAAACTTGTGTGTGTGTGTGTGTGTGTGTGTGTGTGTAGCGCTTATGGAAATACGAAGTCGATACTTGGTAATGAGTTGCGAAGCAGGAGGTACCATTAGGTATCATCTTGCCATAAATCTTGGCGTTTTTTTACGAGGAGACGCATCCGCATTCGAACAGCTGAGCGATAATACACGTCTGCTTGTTTTAACTCGAGCAACTACTAGCTGGTTGGTTCTTAAGAGGAAGAATTTCAAGTCTTAGAACCGACTCCCAACATATGTGCTGCATTTCTGATATATATATATATATATATATATATATATATATATATATATATATATATATATATATATATATATATATATATATGTGTGTGTGTGTGTGTGTGTGTGTGTGTGTGTGTGTGTGTGTGCATCAAAGATAAACAAATCTTGTTCACACACACACACACACACACACACACACACACACACACATATTCACAATTTTCTACTCAAATACACAAAATGTATGTATATACATGTATATACATAAACAATGATCTATCTATATATATGTGTATATATAATATATATATATATATGTATATATATATATATATATATATATATATATATATATATATATATATATATATATATATGTATATATATATATGTTTATAGATATAAATAAACAAATGTATATTTATCCATACACACATGTTTATATGTGAGGTTTAGGAATTTTATTTTTAAATATGAATAAATAACCAATGAAGAGGAATGTTGTGTATACAATCTTGAAAATGACAGTGGAATAATTTGCCTTAATTAGTTTTGATATTTTAATTTCCTAGGTACGGTAGTTTTATATAAATTAAATCTTTAGGAACAGTTAATAAGGGTTCTTCTGGGACTAGGGATCTGTTGAGGGTTTTCTTAATGTTCCTTTCAATGATGCTAATGGGAAAATTTCTTTCTTAAAATATTAGTAACAAAAGCAATCTCCTCAGAGAAGATAAAATATTCCTTGGAAATAATGATTTGAAATTAAATTCCCTTTATATATGATTGGTGTGTAGGAGTTGAATTTTGTAGTAAGCCCAGAGTAAGTTGGTTTTCTGTAAATTGAGGAGACAAAGGAATTCTTGTCTTAGAAATATCAATATCTAAGAAGGAAAGATGATCCGTATATATGTATGTATGTATACATACTTGTGTAGGTATATTTATTTACACACACACAGATAAATATTTAGATAGATAAATAGATGCTGAAACTTGAAGACGGTTTTATATTTATTTTAGTCATTTTTTCATATGTTATAGGTCTTTTTTCGACACTTCAAAAGAACAGAAGAGAGTGAGTGAGTTAGTGAGGGGGAGGGAAGGAGAGAGAGACTTCGCGCGCGCAGTGTGTGTGTGTGTGTGTGTGTGTGTGTGTGTGTGTGTGTGTGTTTTATAAACCATTTTTTTTTACATCTGATTCTGAAAAGTTCCTCTGAAGAGGCCGTTCATAGTCTGGTCTTGACTTCTCCAGAGAAAGAAAGAAAGAAAAAAAAAAAGTTCCGAGTCCGTGCAACTTTCTTTGATTCCATTCCTTTTAATAAAAATGTTTTTTTTTTATTGTTTATACTGTTATATTTCCTGTGGCGTTTGCATGTACTATAGTAGATAAGTGACACAAAGTAGCATTTGTTTGAAAAGGGTTGTTGAAAAAGGGTTGTATTGAGTGCAAAGAATAGGATGCTGATTAATTATTAATATGAAGGATGATAAAGACAATGATGATGTTGTTAATAATAATGATAAAGCAAAAACTGCTGTGCAATTTTGTTAACCATGATTGTGATAATAACAATAATAAGGAGGATAATTAAGATGATGATTAACAGGATGATGAAGATGAAGAGGATAATGATAATGATAATGATAACGATGAGGCTGATAATACTTAGTGTGATAATGATAGCAATGATAATGGTAATGATAATAAAAATGATAGTTAATATCATTATAATGATAATGATAATAATAATGAGGATAAAGATAACGATAGTAATAGCAATAACAAAAGCAATAATAGCAATATCAATAATAGTAATAATGATATAATTAGTGATAATAATAATAGTAACGACCATAACAAAATAATGATACTGATAAAATTAATAATTCCTCTCACCATCCCGAGAAGAAGCGACACAAACACAAAAAAGAAAAAGAAAAAAAGAAGAGAAACAAAGGTCAAGAAAAAGAGTTATCCTTCCCCAATTCCTTCGCCCAGATCTCGAAGACGGCGAGGAAGAGAAAGTCAAGATTAGGAAGCTGTCTGATTCAGGGCGAGATTGGAAAAGGCGTGAAGGAATTGCTATCCGGCAGCGATCCATTTTGTCAAAGAAAACGGGGAGGAGAGCCAGTTAGACGAAAGAAAACGGGAAGGAGGGCCAGTTAGACGAGAAAAAGAAAACGGGGAGGAGAGCTAGTCAGACGAGAGAAAGAAAACAGGGAGGAGAGCCAGTTAGACGAAAGAAAACGGGGAGGAGGGCCAGTTATACGAGTGAAAGAAAACGGGAAGGAGGACTTACTAGACGAAAGAAAACGGGGAGGAGGGCCAGTTAGACGAAAGAAAGAAAACGGGAAGGAGGACTAGTTAGACGAGAAAAAGAAAACGGGGAGGAGAGCTAGTCAGACGAGAGAAAGAAAACGGGGAGGAGGGACAGTTAGACAAGCGAAAGAAAACGGGAAACAGGTTGATTCGATGGGAGGGAAGTGTAAATTCCTAAATGGTTTCGAAGCATTTTTGCTTTGTTGTTGTTTTCTTTCCGAGGAATGGGAGAGTCGTGTGTGTGTGTGTGTGTGTGTGTGTGTGTGTGTGTATTAGCATCTATACACACGATGAGTGCAGGCCACACCCATATCCCCCCCTCCCCCCCCAACGTGTCCCGAGCACGAGCGAGCAATAATCGAGGCCAACCCTCCCCCCCTCCCCCCTCCCCCCAGCCGCGCCTCACGGGCAAATCACCTCGTTTTATTTCTATCTCCCTTCCCCCCCCACCCCCCGCCAATCCTCCGCCAATCCCCCCTTTTACCGCTGTCTCCCCGGCCGTTCCCCGGTTACCATCCCATTCCCGCGGGATTCCCACGGGAACGCCAGACCCCAGACCGCACGCCGAGAGGGACCTTCGTAGACCTAAAACGGGGTTTAATTATCCCGAGTGACGTCCCGACGGAAATCAACCGCTAGTGCCGCAAAAACAACGGAATTGCCACATTACTCAGTGCCTTTCGGTCGTTGGGGTACTTTCATGGGGCGTATTAATTCCGGGAAGGGGGAGGTTTGGGCCCGGTTTCCCTTCGTAAAGCGCTGGAGGGAGGGAGATGGGGAGGGAGTAGGGATAAGTAGCCTTCTCTGGAGGGAAAGGGAGGGAATAGGTACTAGTTTGTGGAGGGAAACGTGGGGGGGGGGGAGTACAGTTTTGTGGAGGGAAAGGGAGGGAATAAGTACTAGTTTGTGGAGGGAAAGGGAGGGAAGAGGTAGTAGTTTGTGGAGGGAAAGGGAGGGAATAGGTACTAGTTTGTGGAGGGAAAGGGAGGGAATAGGTACTAGTTTGTGGAGGGAAACGTGGGGGGGGGGGAGTACAGTTTTGTGGAGGGAAAGGGAGGGAAACGTGGGGGGGGGGGATAAGTACCGTTTTGTGGAGGGAAAGGGAGGGAAAAGGTACTAGTTTGTGGAGGGACAGGGAGGGAATAAGTATAATTTTGTGGAGGGAAAGGGAGGGAAAAAGTGCCGTTTTGTGGAGGGAAAGGGAGGCGTTGAGTGCTGTTTTGTGGACAAGGGAAAGGGAATATTTTTTGTCAAACTACATATTTCTGAAAATAGGTGACATCGATGATAATAATGG
>NC_091591.1:12841604-12844104 GCF_042767895.1 Penaeus vannamei | reverse complement strand
TTCGGGTCTCTCCCAGCAGACAGTTACAGCTGTCTGCTGTAACTCCCAGCAGACAGTTACAGCAGTTACAGCTGCGTCCTATGATCGACCAGGTGGCCTGAAGAAGGCTTTCCTCACCACTTGGATATCTCGCTATAGGACCCCTGCGGCAGTCCCGGCCGATTGGGGTTCTCAATTCTCAATTCGGACCTCCTTCAAAGGAGAACTGCAATGCACCGCAGCCATGAGGGTCAACAATACTATGATAACTCCCTGCAGACGTCCTAATAGGCACTGGCGGTCAGGATGCGAGAGTGTTTGGCCGATAGCTCTTTGACCCTCAGGACAGCGGGACATTTACCTACTCCCTAATCTTCAGACGTCCCATCAAGCCACCCATCTGCCCACCTCACGAGGGACCTTTCCCAGTCATCAAACGCAATGACAAAACCATCACAATCCGTCATTCCAGAGGCTAGGACACTGTCAACATCGACTGAGCAAACCCAGCAAACCTACAGGAGTAATACAAGAGGAGGAGTGCACTGGTGCACTCTTTAGTAATTTACAGAACATCTAATCACCACGAAGCTCTCTGGACCTGAGCTGTGTGCTTACACCACGGCCGCCCTGCTTAAGCTCAAGAGAGTGCAAGAGAAAGAGAGTCAGTGCAAGAGAGAGAGAGAGAGAGAAAGGGGGGGGAGGAAAGGAGGGGGCCAAAGTGTGTCAGAAAGATAGATAGATAGATAGATAGAGAGAGAGAGAGAGAGAGAGAGAGAGAATGTTCATTACACAAAAGCTTCTTAAAGTCAATTTCCTTTCATGCTATGCCTGGGTAGCGCACCCCCCCCCCTCCCCTCCGTTCCCGTAGCCACATCGAGCCAGAACTTATACGGTATATTCTCTCAAAATATCTTAAGAGCAGTGTCTCCGCCTCTGCCTCTTGCTCGGTGTACTCTGTAAATATTACTCTGTCTAAAGGCTGAGAAGAGCGCATCTTGCTGTTGTGTCCTTTATGCAAATTATGTTTTATTACGCCCATGCTACACGGGAGTTCGCAGTTCTAACCACATAAATGTTTTATTTATTATTATTATTATTTTTTTTTTTTTGGGGGGGGGGAGATACTGTTACTCCAGAATTCTGGTGTTATGATAAATGCCTAACAGTACCTATGAAGTAGATATGAAGTAGAAAAAAAATCAACAAATGAATAAGGTATACAAATATATAGAAGGAAGAGATTTGGATGTTCCGATGACTGAAAGGAAATAATTTCTCATTAACATCTCACGCATACCTAAAAAAAAAAGAACTATACATACAACAAACACACATGTTACGTTAAGAATTATGACTAAAATATACAGCCCAAACAAACAAGAATAACTAAGAAAAATAAGACCACAAAACACACCATAGACAAGGCAGGACTGCAGAAAAAAAATAATTACATACTATATGAACGCCACAACTGAGAATTTTAATAATAATGTTAATATGTAATGCACTATATATTTCATATCATGCAACGCGGAGTACAAAGAGCTCTATGATTATTTCATCTGATGGTATTAAATCACGCATCCTCTCCAAAATTAATAAGGAACAGCCATTATTATGATATGATATGAAACTGTGGTAATGCTAATTGCCTAGAATGGTAAAATATAATAAACTATACCTGAGCATATTAATGAGTCCTATGAAATATACATTCTAATAATCTAGTCACTTCAAATGTAATATCGCAAATAATTGATGAATTAACTCAAGGCTGAGAAATCTCAACTGCACGCAGGAAACCAAAACACACACACACGCACACACACACACACACACACTATATATATATATATATATATATATATATATATATATATATATATATATATATATATATATATATATATATATATATATATACATATATGTGTGTGTGTGTGTGTGTGTGTGTGTGTGTGTGTGTGTGTGTGTGTGTGTGTGTGTGTGTGTGTGTGTGTGTGTGTGTGTGTGTGTGTGCAGCAGCCTCGAGTGTCAGTGCAGCAAGGTTTCCCAGCACACAAGTCTCCCCCACAGCTGTTCCTGATACCAGATGGCCATTTCGAGCATATACACATCGACATAGTCGGGTCTCTCCCAGCAGACAGTTACAGCTGTCTGCTGTAACTCCCAGCAGACAGTTACAGCTGTCTGCTGTAACTCCCAGCAGACAGTTACAGCTGTCTGCTGTAACCCAGCACAGTTACAGCAGTTACAGCTGCGTCCTATGATCGACCAGGTGGCCTGAAGAAGGCGTTCCTCACCACTTGGATATCTCGCTATGGGACCCCTGCGGCAGTCCCGGCCGATTGGGATTCTCAATTCTCAATTCGGACCTCCTTCAAAGGAGAACTGCAATGCACCGCAGCCATGAGGGTCAACAATACTATGATAACTCCCTGCAAACGTCCTAATAGGCACCGGCGGTCGGGACGCGGGAGTGTTTGGCCGATTGCTCTTTGACCGCATGGCTCACATC
>NC_091591.1:12809104-12819104 GCF_042767895.1 Penaeus vannamei | reverse complement strand
CTTTTCTCTCTCTTTTTCGCTCTGTCTATGCCCTCTCTCTCTCTCTCTCTCCGTCTCTCTATGTGCCCTCTCCCCTCTCTCTCTCTCTCGTGCTTATACCCAATTCCATATACCTACACGTCATCCATCTGTTCATCCATCGCCATTATGCGAGACGCCTCTTTCCTCACCCTTAACCCTCCTTCCTCCTCCTCTCCTATCCCTTCCTCCTCACTTCCCTGTTTACTCCTCGCGCCTTTGCACTCATTGCACGAGGAGGAGAAAGAACAGAGCGCGGAGTCGGGACGGAAAGGTGCTCTTAGGACCGCCTCTTGAGAACTGACTCCGAAATCCGGTTCCTGGTCTTTTAATGGCCGCTGCTCGTGAATTAAGCGCGGGAGGACGCTCGGGAGAGAGAGAGAGAGAGAGAGAGAGAGAGAGAGAGAGAGAGAGAGAGAGAGAGAGAGAGAGAGAGAGAGAGAGAGAGAGAGAGAGAGAGAGAGAGAGAGAGAGAGAGAGAGAGAGAGAGGGGGAGAGAGAGAGAGAACAGAGACAGAGAAGAGAACAGAGACAGAGAGAGAGAGAGAGAGAGAGAGAGAGAGAGGGAGAGGGAGAGGGAGAGAGAGAGAGAGAGAGAGAGAGAGAGAGAGAGAGAGAGAGAGAGAGAGAGAGAGAGAGAGAGAGAGAGAGAGAGAGAGAGAGAGAGAGAGAGAGAGAGAGAGAGAGATGGAGGGAGAGAGAGAAAGAGGCAGATGGGTAGATAGAGAGAGAGGGGAGGGAGAGAGAAAGGTAGATAGAGATGAGGGGAGCGAGGGAGCGAGGGAGAGAGAGAGAGAGAGAAAGCGGTAAATAGATAAAGAGAAGGGGAGCGGGGGGAGACACACAGATAGAGAGAAAGGAGGGGAAGGAGGGAGATAGAGATATAGAGAAAGCGGTAGACTGATAGAGAGAGGGGGAGCGGGGGAAGAAAAGAGAAAGAGAAGGATAGGATGAAGAGGAGATAATAAAAAGAGTAAGGGAAATGGGAAGAAAGAGAAAACTGGAGAGACACAGGAATACAAAGGTGATGAAGGAAGGAGATAGACAGACGGACAGAAAGGAAACACGACCACAGAAGAATCCCATTGTAGTTCTACTCCTTGCTAACTGCAGACAAACTCGTATTCTTTATATAGATGCAGTTAACAAGCAGAGAGAGAGGAGGGGGAGGAAATACAAGAAAGAAGTGCTGTTAACAAGCAGAGAGGGTAGGGGGGAAAGGAAACAGAAGAAGGAATGAAGAGAGGGAAGGAAAGGAGGAGGAGAAAGAGAAAGAGAAATAGACAGGCTAACAGTTACAGCAAGAATATAAAGAGAAAGACACACACACACACACAGATAGATAGAGAGAGAGAGAGAAGATAAAGAGATGGAGCAAGAGATAGAAAAAGAAAGATAAATGAAGGGAGAGAGCGAGACCAGACACCCAGTAGGAAGGAGGAAGCGCCGTTGGTCGAAAGCGAAAGGGAAGTTGATGGCTCAGAGCTCGCTGGTGTGGGCTCCGTGGCGGCCGAGTGGGGCTCTCTCTGCCCCTGTTATTTACATTTCAAAAGAGGGAGGAAAGGAGAGAGAAAGAGAGAGGATTGGGGTGGGAGACGGAGAGAAAGAGAGAGGAAGGGGGTGGAAGAGGGGAAAGAGGGAAGTGGCGGTAGGTAGAGCACGGGATGCTGGGAGAGAAGGGAGAAAGAGAGATAGAGATATATATGTAGAAGGGCAGAGAGAGAGAGAGAGAAAGAGAGAAAGAGAGAGAGAGAGAGAGAGAGAGAGTGAGAGAGTGAGAGAGAGAGAGAGAGAGAGAGAGAGAGAGAGAGAGAGAGAGAGACAGAGACAGAGAGAGAGGGGGAGGAAAAGAGAGAGAGAGAGAGAGAGTGAGAGACAGAGAGAGATGTCAAACGAACAGAAAAATATAAAGACAGAAAATAAAATAAAATAGATGAACCTCACTTCCCATTCTCCCACACACGATTCCGCTCCGGACATTGCTTGTGCGAAATAGTGCCGCTCCGACCTGGTGCCTCGGGCCTGGGAAGCGCCAGGGAGCCATACCTGCGAGAGTGCCTCAGAGTGCCTCCGCGGTGCGCCGCTTCAGAGGAGTACTTGACCCGCCGCTCAGGAGTGTCGCTGCGTTGCGGTGCTGTCGAGGGCGGGGGTTCGGCTGCGGATTCGCCCGTTTGTGGGATGCTTGATTTGTCTGTGTGTGTGTGTGTGTGTGTGTGTTGTTTGTATGTTGTTTGTATGTTGTTTTGTTGAATGGTTGGTTTGAATTTAGGAGTAGTTATTTCTCTTTTTCTTTTTTTATTAATTTATTTTTTTAAATTTTAATTTAATGATTTTTAAAATTTAATTAATTATTTTTTAATGTTTGTATGTTGTTTTGCTGACTGGTTGATTTGAATTTAGTAGTTATTTCTCTTTTTCATTGTTTTTAAAATTTCAGTTCTTCTTTTGCATATCTCTCTCTCTCTCTCTCTCTCTTTCTCTCTCTCTCTCTTTCTCTCCCTCTCTCTCTCGCTCTCTCTCTCTCTCTCTCTCTCTCTCTCTCTCTCTCTCTCTCTCTCTCTCTCTCTCTCTCTCTCTCTCTCTCTCTCTCTCTCTCTCTCTCTCTCTCTCTCTCTCTTTGTAATATAGATAACACTGCTTATCTGTCACTGACGTATCTTATCATCACCACAAGGGCTGCTACTACCATAGTACACTACCCTCACCCTCACCACATCACCATTACCGTAACCATCAAGCCACACTGCTCTCCTCTTCGCAAAATCCTTTCCCTTTCCCCATTATCGTTAAATTTCAAGAAGAATAGCATCTGTTGCTGGCATTCGACGCAGCTGCTCCGAGGCCATTACTGAAGCAACTCTCGTTATCATTATGACGCCGAGAACAGTAGATTATAACTAACTACTCGAGGCTCATTAAAATTGCATTGATGTTGCAAGTACGGAGATGGATGCAGGAAGGGAATATCTACGTAAAAGAGAAGTAAAAGACGCGAAGAGAGAGAGAAAAAACAACAACATATAAGCTATAATCAACAACCGAGTCTTATTAAAATTGCATTGATGTTGCAAGTACGTAGACGAATGCAGGAAGTGAATATCTACGTAAAACAGAAGTAAGGAAAAGATGCAAAGAGAAAAGGAACATAAGATATAATTGACAACTCGAGTCTTATCAAAACTGCATTGATGTTGCAAGTACGTAGAAGAAAGGAAGGAAGGGAATATCTGGTGTTGCATGTCCGGAGATGAATGATGCAGGAAATGTCTTCATGAAAGAGTAAGAGTGAGTAAATAAGTAAGGAGAGGACGCAAAGAGAAAAGAGGGGGGTAGAAAAGACGAAGAAAATTATTTCATTGTTATTGCAAGTAAGTTGCATTGATATTGCAAGCACGTAGATGAATACAGGGAGGAAATATCTTCGTGAAAGAGGAATAAGGATAGAATGGAGAGAGAGAAGAGGGGGGTAGAAAAGACGAAGAGAATAATTTCATTGTTATTGCAAGTAAGTTGCATTGATATTGCAAGTACGTAGATGAATGCAAGAAGGAAATACCTTCGTGAAAGAGAAGTAAAGAGAAATAAGCAAAGAGAAAAGAACGAGGAAGAAAAAGACAAGAAATTATTTCAAAAAGGAATTTCAGAGGAGAGATAACTCAAAAGAAAGAAGAGAGAAATTTTCCTAAAAAGGGAAAGGAGATGTAGGAGATATAACACTGCCAGGAAGAAATATCTCGAGAGTATATGCGAGAAAATAATCCATAAATTGTTTCTCCTCCTTCCTTTTTTTTCTTCCTTTTTTCTTTCTTATACCAAGACTCTTAAGCTATTCGACATAAACTTCAATTTCAATTTACAAGTTTCCCAAACCTCGTCTGAGGTAAAGCGTAAGATAGGGAAAAAAATGTGGAAAGAAGAGGAAGACGAAGAGGAGGAAGAGGAGGAGGAGGAGGAGGAGGAGGAGGAAGAAGAAGAAAAATAGTAAGAGGAGGAGGAGGAAGAAGAAAAATAGTAAGAGGAGGAGAAGGAAGAAGAAAAATAGTAAGAGGAGGAGGAGGAAGAAAAATAGTAAGAGGAGAAGGAGGAAGAAGATGTATAGTAAGAGGAGGAAACACAAATCAAGGAGGAGATAAAAGAGAAGCGGGAGAGAAGAAGGAGGAGGAGGAGGAAGAAGAATAAAAATAGTAAGATGAGGAGACAAAAATGAAGGAGGAAATGAAAGAGAAGCGGAAGAGGAGAGAGGAGAAGGAAGAAGATAAAGAAAAATAGTAAGTGGAGGATACAAAAATCAAGGAAGAGATGAAAGAGGAAGAGGAGAAGGGAGAAGGAGTAAGAAAAAGAAAAACAGTAAGAGAAGAAGACACAAATCAAGGAGGAGATGATAGAGGAAGAGGAGAAGGAGGAGGAGGAGGAGGACGAAGAAAACGAAGACAAAGAAGATAAAAAAAATAAGTAAAGCCTCAGAAAATTCCCACCAACTCGTGATTATCGACAGGTAGATCAAGTCGAGCGGCCGGGAAGGTGCTGTAGCGGACGCGAGAGAAATTGTAGCGAGAAAAAGAGAGATAGAGAGAGATAGAGAGAGACAGAAAGACAGAGAGAGAGATAAAAAAGATGGAGAGAGAAAAAAAGATAGAGAGATAGAGAGAGACAGAGAGAGAGAAAAAAAAAGATAGAGATAGAGAAAGACAGAGAGAGATAGAGAAAGAAAGAGAGACAGAGTGAGAGATAGAAAGAGAGAAGGAGTGAGGAATAGAAAGAGAGAAAGAAAGAGAGATACAAAGAGAGAAAGAAAGAAAGATAGAGAAAGAAAGAGAAAGAATGAGAGATAAACAGAGAGAAAGACAGAGAGATAGAGAAAGACAGAGAGAGATAGAGAGAGAGAGAAAAAGACAGAGAGAGATAGAGAAAGACAGAGAGAGAGATAGAGAGAGAGAAAAGATAGAGAGAGATAGAGAAAGACAGAGAGAGCTAGAGAGAGAAAGAGAGATAGAGAGAAATATAGAGAAAGATACCTGAAGACGAAGTGGCAAAGAAGCGTAGAAAGAGTCACCTGTGTAAGTGGCTAACGTCTACCAAGTGTAAAACGAAGAGGCTGTTCCAAGATGAGGTCTAAGACTAAGACTAAGTGAAACGTTCAGAAGAAGAGTCAATTAAGATGATTTTACGACACCGACTTCGTGTCAACCAGCAAAGAGAGAGAAAGAGAGATAGAGGGAAAGAAAGAGAGATAGAGAGAGATATAGAGAGAAATAGAGAAAAAAAAGATATATATATATAGAGAGAGAGATAGAGACAGAAAAATATTTTTGCATTTTTGTTTTATTCATACATTATAGCGTTATTTTAACGGCCTCGGGTTTATTTTAACTCTTCATGGTTAAATAATCTTTACTTTTGTTTTAATCTATTTTATTTCAATTCATATTATTTAAAAGTATTTTGCGATAAGACACACGAGATCATAAACGCCACCGTCTTGGGTTGTTTGTGTGTGTGTGTGTGTGTGTGTGAATGTGTGTGTGTGTGAATGTGTGTGTGTGTGTGTGTGTGTGTGTGTGTGTGTGTGTGTGTGTGTGTGTGTGTGTGTGTGTGTGTGTGTGTGTGTGTGTGTGTGTGTGTGTGTGTGTTTTCTTGAGACCTACGAGTGAGAGATAAGTATATTTTCATCGTTTTTAAGAGGCCAGAGAGGATGTGATATATGAATTGTACATTTTGAGAATATATATATATATATATATATATATATATATATATATATATATATATATATATATATATATATATATATATATATATATATATATATATATATATATATATATATATATATATATTCTTTTACTTTTATTCTTTTATTCTATCTATTTTCTTTTCTTTTACTTGGTTTTATTTCTTTTATTTTTGCTTTAAAAATACAGAAGGATGGACATAGCTTTCCTAAAGAAATACAAATGATGAATGGAAAAAAGAAAATGCTCACACTGATAGATGATTACTTGAAAGAATGGAAGAAGGAAATTATAATGATAATCAAATAAGAGAGATAATCATCTGTTTAATAAATGAAGACTTAAATACCCCCCACCTCCCCGAGGCTTCCCCTGAGTTTAGAATCTTATACATATATATTTATGTGTGTATGTGTGTGTTTATGTGTGTATGTGTGCGTGTGTGTGTGTATGTGTGTGTGTGTGTGTGTGTGTGTGTGTGTGTGTGTGTGTGTGTGTGTGTGTGTGTGTGTGTGTGTGTGTGTGTGTGTGTTTGTGTGTGTGTGTATTGCCTTGGTGGAGGTATGCGCTCTCAGAGTACTTCATTTTTTTTCTTCTATAAAATAAGATGATAATTGTCAACATAGATATCAGAGTACGACACACGCCCGCACGCCTTTTATTAGCCCAAAGATATACACGATATATATTAGATACAAGATATATATTAGATACAAGATATATATTAGCCCAAAGATACACGAAGAAATTAACGCTACAGGTCTTGTTATCGCGGTCTCCTCTCAGCCCTCAGACCTCGCAGCCAAGTAACACGATCTGGCCTAGATAACCACGCTCACGGCCAGACTTACGCGTACACAAGGCCACTTGAACCACTTGAAGATGCCGTTAAATTTTGGCGGTGATGGAGGTCATGATCCGGATCCAGGAATTAAAAAAAAAAAAAAATGATTGCATGTTATTCCTATTGTCTAGGTAATAGGGGTGACTATTATTATTATTATTACTATTATTGTTGTTGCTTCGTTGTTGTTGTTGTTGTTGTTGTTGTTGTTGTTAGTATTAGCATTGTAAGATAGGGACAACTTTTGGTGCTTGAATTATTATCCTGTTGCCTTGGCTGAGGTATGCGCTCTCTCAGTGCCTCTAGTTGATGTTACCATCATCACCTAAGTAAAAAAAAAAAGAAAAAAAAAAAAAGAAAGAAAGAAAGAAAAAGAGATGGGTAAAAAGGAAAAGGAGAGGAAGAGAAAAAAAAATGGACAGAAGAAAGAGAGATTGGGATAAGGAACGGAACGAGGTAGGGGGAAATTAAAGAGGAAGAAGAGAAATCGTATTAATAACATAAATGAAAATACTAAGACAATACTAAACTAACTGTACGTATTAGTAAAGGCAATAGGCATTCAATTTATTTCACTCTAAATGCGAAAAAAGAGGCAAATATACTGGACAATTCGCAGGGTCTGAATTTCACAAAGAAACGAGGAAATTTGCTTAATCCGTAAAATTATATTGGGTTGAAAAGGTAAAGCGAGTCTGTTTACAGTGCTTGCGTATATCAATGTGTGTATGTGTATGTATGTGTGTGTGTGTGCGTGTGTGCGCGTGTGTGTGTGTGTGTGTGTGTGTGTGTGTGTGTGTGTGTGTGTGTCTGGTATACATTATTATCATTACTATTCTTGAAATTTTCATTATCATTATTCCGATAAAGATGGCAAAAATCTTAACAATAATATCGACAGCAACAGTAACTACAATAATAAACAAATAAATAAATACACATTAAATTCAACAATAACAATAACAATAATAAAAAATAAGATAATAAAATGCAAATAGCGTGCTTGGAGTCCCTTCATAGTGCAATGAACGGAATACAAGAGCAATTCACAGCACGTTATCAACGGAATAAAGAACGTGTAATAATGATAACTATAAGGAGGTGCCACGGGGGGGGGGGGGGAGACAAGGGGTAGGAAGATCGCACGGGGGGGAACTAAGGTAAATTTGGATAGCGTCCCAAAAAAGGGTTTTCCACGCCTAAGATATATCATTAATATTATTATCCTTGACTGTGGGATGTCGGAAATAGGAACGCCGTTTTATGAGAACAAATTGACGGTTATCTTCTGGCAAATACTTTTTTTTTCTTTGGTTAACATGGAGATTCTAATGATACGGATATTAGAAAAGAAAGAAAGAAAGAAAGAGAGAATGAAAGAAGGAAGGAAAAAAAGAAGGAAGGAAAGAAAGAAAAAGTGAAATAAATAAATAAATAAATAAATAAATAAATAAATAAATAAATAAATAAATAAATAAATAAAGAAAGAAAGAAAGAAAGAAAGAAAGAAAGAAAGAAAAAAAGAAAAAAAAGAAAGAAAGAAAGAAAGAAAAGAAAAGAAAGAAAGAAAGAAAGAAGAAAAGAAAAGAAAGAAAGAAGGAAAGAAAGAAAGAAAGAAAGAAAGAAAGAAAGAAAAGAAAGAAAGAAAGAAAAAGAAAAAATAAACACGGAACAAGTAGTACCTCATCTACAAAGGCCACAGCTCTTCAGATGGAAGTAACATTGACGAACCCCTGCCTACGAGCTATACGTGTCTGCTCGTGTGTTGGACAGCTGATCACTTCTACAGGGCGGCTGGTACAAAGAAATATTATTTTCTTTGTCTAAACCTCAGTTATCGATAGATTCAAATACTTATCTTATTTAATACTTATCTTATTTATTTTATCTTATACTTATCTTATTCAAATACTTATCTTATTCAAATACTTATCTTATTATTTTCTTTGTCTAGACCTCAGTTATCGATAGATTCAAATACTTCTCTTTGGTTAATCTGGAGCTTCTTTTAATGGTACGAAAATTCCACAGAATTGACCACGGGACCAGTAGTTATTTTTGGTTTTATGAACCACCGGAAAATTATTTACTGATATCAAATTACTTTATATTTCAGCATCATCTGATAATGTCCTTTAAAATATTGAAAAATGAATATAAGACGTACAAATGCTCTCTTCATCTTTTTCTCTTTCTCTCTCTATCTCCATCTCTCTCTCTCTCTCTCTATCTATCTATCTATCTCCATCTCTCCCTCCCTCCCTCCCTCCCTCCCCCCTCCCCCCTCCCCCCTACCCCCCTCCCTCCCTCTCCCCCCCCCCTCTCTCTCTCTCTCTCTCTCTCTTTCTTCGACTAAACCTGAATAGCGTGACTGAATAAGCAGACTTCGAAAAGATGCAAACCTGTTGCCATGGCACTCTCAACCTTATCGTCAGCAAATGGGAGATCGTTCCATCTATTCCTCATAATATACATTTTTTTTCCCTTTATATAATGATACCGTTTTTTTTTCTTTCTTTCTTTCTTTTCTCTCTAAAAGCTTCGTTTCTGTTTTAGGGGAATTGTTCTAAAAAAGGCATTTTGTTATTAATATTCAAAGGAATATTTCGTCTCATTCTTATCCTAATTTCCGAGCTGTGATTTCGTTCTAGATTCGGGACACTGAGAGAATCGCAAGAACGGTAATGGGATTTATGAATACCATCTTAAAATGTTTAGCGGAAATTATTTCGTTTTTCGACGTCAAGGCATCCGAATAGAGAACAGATTTAAGAACAGAATTCCTCCCTCCCCCTCTCTCTCTTTCTATTTATCTATTTATCTTTTTTTTCTCTCTCTCTCTCTTTCTCGTTCTCCCCCTCTCTCCCTCTTTCTCTATCTCTTTTTCTCTTTCTCTCTCTCTCCTCTCTCTCTCTCTCTCTCTCTCTCTCTCTCTCTCTCTCTCTCTCTCTCTCTCTCTCTCTCTCTCTCTCTCATCTCTCTCTCTCCTCTCCATCTCTCTCTCTCTCTCCCTCTCTCCCTCGCTCCCCCTCTCTCCCTCTTTCTCTATCTCTTTTTCTCTTTCTCTCTCTCTCTCTCTCTCTCTTCTTTCTCTCTCTCTCTCTCTCAGATTTTTACTTCCTTCTGAAAAAGATATTACTTATAATCATTTGAAATGGACGTTGATATATATTTTTTCTCATGAATATTAAACAGAAGGTAAAGAAACGCTGGGTTGCATGACCGACTGAATTTTGAGGAAAAGAAATTCTAGCATGCTATTTTCCCCGAGTTTAATGGGCTATTAAATGTTCCACTCAGCTGCTCGAATATATATATATATATACGTTGTTCTGCCGTCTTGACAAAATGAAAAGGGCGAGTTTGTCGTTTATTTTGACATTCAGCCGAAAACTGTGTGTGGTGT
>NC_091591.1:12799104-12801604 GCF_042767895.1 Penaeus vannamei | reverse complement strand
GATTTATTGTTCAAAAGTAAACTATTTTTCACAGAATAATCTCTGATATGTATTTTATTATCATCTTTTATTTATGATCATCACCAACAATATAATTAAAGCATGTTAGCATTTTTGATGTGTGCTTGAATGTTAATGCTTGAGAACTGTACACATTTATATAATCCGATCTTTTTATATTTATATATATAATTGGAATTTCAATCTAGGAAAATTCATTTGCAAATGAATTATTGATGACACGGCAAGTTTGAAAAAAGGTGACGATAATACCTCTGTTATTATGGCTGCTTATAATATTAATGTAACTGTCTCATTGTTGTTATTCCTGTTTTCATAAATGACCTTTTGATCAGTGACATTACTCCTTCCATAGGAATTATCATTATTTTTCCCACAACAGATATATGTTTTATCTTTAATTTCTCTTTTTGTTTTTTTTATTCTTACCATTGCTAGTATCAGGAGTCTCATCATTAGCATCAATGATACTATTATCTTTGTTTTTCATAATAGTGACATATGTCTTCGTTATCACTTATATCATATTTCCCATTATAATTATCATCATCATTACTTCCATTATCTTTAACCTTTCTAATAGGATCATGTTACTCAGCTGACGGCATTAAGTACATAGAGTTCCAAACATGAGATATAACGAGATAAAAATGCTAATTACCATGACTTGATAAGGAATATAACACATCTAGTGGAATCTAATCCATGGCATAATATAGAACGATAACCTTAGGTATCAAACGATAGAAGGTGTTAATATGGAAAAGTGAAAATGTCCTTTCCATTTACAGGAATATTTCAGTGCTGACAGCTGTAAATAGGAAAGCCATTAGTGTGATTGAATTTTAAAAAGAAGGACATTCATGCCTTGTGTCTAATGAGATAAGTGACAGGTGAGGAAAAGCGTAAAAGGATTGAAATATTGCAAGGGAGGGGGAAAGAGAGGGGGTCAAAAAGCAAAAGATATGTATAAATATATATATATATATATATATATATATATATATATATATATATATATATATATATATATATATATATATATATATATATATATATATATACTAATATATATGTATGTATGTATATACTTACAAATATTATATATATATATATATATATACATATATATATATATATATATATATATATATATATATATATATATATATATATATATATATATATATATATATATATATATATATATATATATATACATATACATATATACATATATATACATATATATATATATATATATATATATATATATATATATATATATATATATATATATATATATATACCTATACACATATATACGTGCGTGTGTGTGTGTGTAAGTGCGTGTCGCCACTGATTCTGTGCATGAGATGCATCGTATCCAAGGCTGCAAATTCCCCTTTTAGAAAGGCAAAGAGAGGGTAGCTGGCACAGTGACTTACACAGGGTTGCCTGCATTGCTTTGTTTACAGAAGGTGAGTACATTTCGTTCTTGAGAGATGCACCCGGAAGAGAGAGAGAGAGAGAGAGAGAGAGAGAGAGAGAGAGAGAGAGAGAGAGAGAGAGAGAGAGAGAGAGAGAGAGAGAGAGAGAGAGAGAGAGAGAGAAGGAGGCAAAGAGTGAGCGAGAAGGTGAAAGAGAGAGAAAGACAAAGAAAGAAAGATCGAAAATGAGGAAAAATAAGAAAAAGAAAACAAAGAACCTGAATTTATATCACATCTTTCTTTCTTCCTTGGTTTATTCCTCTCTCTTCTTCTAACGTTCTCTCTTCTTTATCCATGTCCTGGACGTCACCAAGCATTTAGTCCACTCTTGTTTCTGACAATTTTAGACAAGAGGAAAACTATGGGATTTTTCTCTCTTCCTGAAATTTATAGACGATCGAGGGAACGGGAGAGAGAGAGAGAGAGAGAGAGAGAGAGAGAGAGAGAGAGAGAGAGAGAGAGAGAGAGAGAGAGAGAGAGAGAGAGAGAGAGAGAGAGAGAGAGAGAGAGAGAGAGGGAGGCAGAGAGAGAGAGAGAAAGAAAGAAAGAAAGAAAGAGAAAGGGAGAGAGAGAGAGAGAGAGAGAGAGAGAGAGAGAGGAGGAGTCCACATGGAGTCCGTAGCGAGGGGAGAAGTGGGGAGGGGACGCACGGAGGAGAAGAGGGAAAAAGGAACGATTGGATGTGTGAGGCAGATTTAAAATCCGTGACGTGTGGGGTGAACGCAAAGAAACACGTACGCATGAATGTGATTAAACAAATGAATAGAGACGTCGATAGACTGATGAAGCGACAGGCAAGATACACAGAAAGACTGATATATAGATAGATGAATAAACAGGTAGGTGGATAAATGGATAAATGCAGGAATAATTGCATGGAAGGCTAAAAGAATGATATAAATGTATATGTTTACATACATACATGTATACATATATATATATATATATATATATATATATATATATATATATATATATATATATATATA
>NC_091591.1:12781604-12786604 GCF_042767895.1 Penaeus vannamei | reverse complement strand
TGTACGTGTCCAGCTTTTTATTTACTTATTTATTTTATCATTCCTGCTATATATTATTTCCATCTCGGTCTCTCTGTCTAGCCAATCTGTACAACATTTTATCTTCATAAAGACAAACTTCTTGTACTGTTCACTTTTTCTGACATGACATCGCTTTATATTCCATTCTACTTTTTTTTATCTCTTTGATTATCTGTTTTTCTCTATCCTTTTAGGGCGGAAATATCTTAATTTATTTTATTCCCGTTTTTGAAGGTCAGATATCTTGGTCTGGTTTCGTAATCAAACCAAGAATTTCTAAACAACCTCCACAGGAAGCTTGCTACAGTTTCATGACGTCACAATTGTAAATAAACCATCAACATGGCCGACAGAAATCAGTGATCTCGATGAAATCTTCATATTAACTGACTGATTTTGTCGCTAATAGATGATTTTAGTAATTACCAAGATATGGACATATCAGGGCCTACCAAAAGCATCAACTGAGTTATATTAATATGTATTATTATTCTCTAGACGATAAATTCTAGCTGCTTATTGTTGTATTGCGGCCATCCTGGGGTTGTTCGAAGTGTATTTTTATTTGCCTTTATTTTCATTCTAAGCACTCAATTTGGAAGAACTATCTAAGAGCAGATTTGAATTGTTGCCCTTAAATGTGTTGACGATTTCATTCTAGTTATTCATAAATATTTGTGCTATATAATGTGTAAAAGATTTATTAAAATTCTTCCTTTAACGAATCCTGTCACCCACTACGAAGGGGAATTAATCTATTGCAATTGTTTATTTATTTTCATAGCAAGCTGTATGTTTGGACTGCTTTAGACGAATTCGGCGAAACGAAGCTAACCGAACCAGGCCACCTCTTGCTCTCATTTCCCTTGAAAGATTTTTTTCTTTTCTTTTCTTTTCTTTTCATTTTTTTAAGAGGTAGTCTGGGTTTATCAAAAATGCGCCAACAGTTTTCTAGACCTTATTATCAAGCCTCAGCTGACCAGAATAAGAAAGGGAAGACGAATCAGGGCTCCAGAATTTGGGGTGAGTTGCCTATTTTTCCTTTCCAGAGATTGGACGAACTGAAATTGCCTTTTTTCGCCAATACTCCAATACTAGACTTGTCGCTTAGTACCTCTTCGCTAGCAGTCATTGCCCGTCTGAACTCCTACTTTCACTCAACAAATATCATTTTCCATCCTTCAATTTCTATCATCTGGCCCTTGACTCAACCCTCTTTTGCCTTTCTTTAACCCCAAAATCATCTTAGAGACCTCCTTGCGATGCCGCCTTATAACCCTTCCCCTGTCACGACCGCATGGCCCATAATGTCACTTAGGGCTGTGTGAGCAATATCTGATTTTTAGTTTGTTGGAATTAAGTGTCAGTCAAAGTGTTCATGCATCTCGTTATTGTAACTGTGTGGGATGGCCGGTTAAAGCTCTTTATACTGCAAAAGGAATACGTGCTCGGAGGAAATGAAAGGAAGTATTGATGATGAGTCTGTTTGCTGAGGAGAATTGAGTAATGATAACTTGTGTGAATATATATAAATATATATATATATATATATATATATATATATATATATATATATATATATATATATATATATATATATATACATACACACATACACACACACACACACACACACACACACACACACACACACACACACACACACACACACACACACACATATATATATATATATATATATATATATATATATATATATATATATATATATATATGCAATATATATGTATGTGTGTGATTATGTGTGTTGTGTGTGTATTTATGTCTGCCTGTGTGTGCACTCACACCCATGTGTTCCGACACGAAAACCGCATGAAAACAAGCAAATAAATTCTCGTTTTAGGAAAAAAAGCCACACATTACGCCGCGGAAACAATACGAAATAAAACCCGAGGTCGATGTCCAGAACCCCGCTCTGACCTCGCAGCGGCCGGCGAGGGATAAGCAAGCGGGAGCTCGCACACAGAAAGTTGAAATGTCGGGTAGTTTTATGACCGACGCTTCCGCAAGGGGGAGTTCACACGCTGTTAAACGTGCAGTTCGCCTTTATTTATCACGTGATGTGGACTGCTCCTGCTGGCGGCGTGACCTTGGGGCGTGTGTGTGGGGAGGGGGGGGGGGCATAAGGGGGGTAACGGAGGTTAGAGTGGAAAGGGGGGGAGGGTATGGGAGAGGGAGTGGGAGGGGGAGGGTATGAGAGAGGGAGTGGAAGGGGTAGGACATGCTGGAGTGGATCAGGGGGAGGGGAGAGAGCTGGAGTAAATTGAGGGCTAGTGGTTGTGGGGGGGGGGGGGCAAGGGATAAGAAGCACGGGTGGATAGGGAGTGCAAGGTTGTTGGGGAGACGGAAGTAGGAGGGGCTGGGTGGGGGGGATGGGAGTGGATCGAGGGATAAGGGGTGAACAGCATAGGATGGGCAAGGGGTAGGAAGTGGAAGGAGTGGGGGGGGAGTAGGGAGTGCAGGGGGGGGGGGAAGAGGGTTTGGAGTGGATTGACGGGCAGGTGGTGGGGAGTGCCAGGGTGGAGGGTGGGAGGTAGGGAAAGGGGTAGGAAGTGATCGAGTAGTAAGAGGGGGAGGGAGTGCAGGGGAAGCAGGGAGAGGGAGTGAAGGGGAGGCAGGGGGAGGGAGTGGAGGGGAGGCAGGCGAAGGGAACAGAGGAGGGCAAGGAGAGAGGAAGAAAGCAGAGAACAGGGAGTGTCAGAAATTAGAAGTAAACACAAGGAAGACAGAGGAATACGAAATTCTAGTAAGAGAAAGGAGGGTAAGGGAAGGGAAAGAAAATATAAGGGGCATTATATACCCGACCTAACCCCCTCCCCCCCCCCCATTACCTCGCCCCCCTCCCCCCCCTCTCCTCTCCGCGCGTGGGAATCCCTTCGCTCCCAAGATGCTTTTATCTCTCCGGCGGTCGTATCGTATGCACAGGATACTTAAGACGGCGTGATACGTAGTCTGGAAACAGCCTTTTAGCGATGGCGGGAATGCTGTTTTAGCGATGGCGGGAATGCTGTTTTAGCGATGGCGGGAATGCTGTTTTAGCGATGGAGGGAATGCTGTTTTAGCGATGGCGGGAATGCTGTTTTAGCGATGGAGGGAATGCTGTTTTAGCGATGGCGGGAATTCTGTTTTAGCGATGGAGGGAATGCTGTTTTAGCGATGGAGGGAATGCTGTTTTAGCGATGGAGGGAATGCTGTTTTAGCGATGGCGGGAATGCTGTTTTAGCGATGGCGGGAATGCTGTTTTAGCGATGGAGGGAATGCTGTTTTAGCGATGGAGGGAATGCTGTTTTAGCGATGGCGGGAATGCTGTTTTAGCGATGGCGGGAATGCTGTTTTAGCGATGGAGGGAATGCTGTTTTAGCGATGGAGGGAATGCTGTTTTAGCGATGGCGGGAATGCTGTTTTAGCGATGGAGGGAATGCTGTTTTAGCGATGGCGGGAATGCTGTTTTAGCGATGGCGGGAATGCTGTTTTAGCGATGGCGGGAATGCTGTTTTAGCGATGGAGGGAATGCTGTTTTAGCGATGGAGGGAATGCTGTTTTAGCGATGGCGGGAATGCTGTTTTAGCGATGGCGGGAATGCTGTTTTAGCGATGGAGGGAATGCTGTTTTAGCGATGGCGGGAATGCTGTTTTAGCGATGGAGGGAATGCTGTTTTAGCGATGGCGGGAATGCTGTTTTAGCGATGGCGGGAATGCTGTTTTAGCGATGGAGGGAATGCTGTTTTAGCGATGGCGGGAATGCTGTTTTAGCGATGGCGGGAATGCTGTTTTAGCGATGGAGGGAATGCTGTTTTAGCGATGGCGGGAATGCTGTTTTAGCGATGGCGGGAATGCTGTTTTAGCGATGGAGGGAATGCTGTTTTAGCGATGGCGGGAATGCTGTTTTAGCGATGGCGGGAATGCTGTTTTAGCGATGGAGGGAATGCTGTTTTAGCGATGGCGGGAATGCTGTTTTAGCGATGGCGGGAATGCTGTTTTAGCAATGGAGGGAATGCTGTTTTAGCGATGGAGGGAATGCTGTTTTAGCGATGGCGGGAATGCTGTTTTAGCGATGGCGGGAATGCTGTTTTAGCGATGGAGGGAATGCTGTTTTAGCGATGGCGGGAATGCTGTTTTAGCGATGGCGGGAATGCTGTTTTAGCGATGGCGGGAATGCTGTTTTAGCGATGGCGGGAATGCTGTTTTAGCGATGGCGGGAATGCTGTTTTAGCGATGGCGGGAATGCTGTTTTAGCGATGGCGGGAATGCTGTTTTAGCGATGGCGGGAATGCTGTTTTAGCGATGGCGGGAATGCTGTTTTAGCGATGGCGGGAATGCTGTTTTAGCGATGGCGGGAATTCTGTTTTAGCGATGGAGGGAATGCTGTTTTAGCGATGGAGGGAATGCTGTTTTAGCGATGGAGGGAATGCTGTTTTAGCGATGGAGGGAATGCTGTTTTAGCGATGGAGGGAATGCTGTTTTAGCGATGGAGGGAATGCTGTTTTAGCGATGGAGGGAATGCTGTTTTAGCGATGGAGGGAATGCTGTTTTAGCGATGGAGGGAATGCTGTTTTAGCGATGGCGGGAATGCTGTTTTAGCGATGGCGGGAATGCTGTTTTAGCGATGGAGGGAATGCTGTTTTAGCGATGGCGGGAATGCTGTTTTAGTGATGGCGGGAATGCTGTTTTAGTGATGGAGGGAATGCTGTTTTAGCGATGGCGGGAATGCTGTTTTAGCGATGGCGGGAATGCTGTTTTAGCGATGGAGGGAATGCTGTTTTAGCGATGGAGGGAATGCTGTTTTAGCGATGGCGGGAATGCTGTTTTAGTGATGGCGGGAATGCTGTTTTAGTGATGGAGGGAATGCTGTTTTAGCGATGGCGGGAATGCTGTTTTAGCGATGGCGGGAATGCTGTTTTAGCGATGGAGGGAATGCTGTTTTAGCGATGGAGGGAATGCTGTTTTAGCGATGGCGGG
>NC_091591.1:12775352-12781104 GCF_042767895.1 Penaeus vannamei | reverse complement strand
ATCCCACCCCATCCCCAAACAAACAAACACAGGAAAGGGAAAAAAAAACGAAATTAAATGCCACAAACCAAAGGATCCATTCACAGCCGACCCCCCCACCCCCACCCCACCCCTACCCCCTCTCCATCCCAACATCCCCCCACCCCATCCCACCCCATCCCCAAACACACAAACACAGGAAAGGGGAAAAAAACGAAATTAAATGCCACAAACCACAGGATCCATTCCCAGCTGGCAGTAAAGTATCGGGAGGAAATTTTACGATTTGCTGTTGCCTCTGCACCAGCTGCATCTGCGGAACGGGGGTCGGGGGGGGGGGGGAGGAAAGGGGAGGAAAGGAAGAAATGGAGGAGGAGGAGGAGGAGGAGGAGGAGGAAGAGCTGACAGGGGAGGAGAAAGAGGAGAGGGGAGCAAAGGAAAAAGAGGAGGAGGAGAAGGAAGAGACGAGAGGTGCACCAGCTGCATCTGCGGAACGGGGGTCGGGGGGAGGTGGGGGTGGGGGAGGAGGAGAGGGGAGGAAAGGAAGAAATGGAGGAGGAGGAGGAGGAGGAGGAAACGACAGGGGAGGAGGAGGAGAGGGGAGCAAAGGAAATAGAGGAGGAGGAGAAGGAAGAGACGAGAGGTGCACCAGCTGCATCTGCGAAACGGGGGTCGGGGGGAGGTGGGGGTGGGGGAGGAGGAGAGGGGAGGAAAGGAAGAGGAAGAGGAGGAGGAGGAGGAGAAAGAGGAGAGGGGAGGAGAGGAAAAAGAGGAGAACAGGGACAGGGAGAAAAGGAAGAAGAAGAGGAAGAGGAGGAGGAGGGGAGGGGGAGATGGAGATGACAGGGGAGGAGAAAGAGGAGAGGGGAGCAAAGGAAAAAGAAGAGGAGGAGAAGGAAGAGACGAGAGGTGCACCAGCTGCAAGGGAGGAAAGAAAGAAGAAGAGGAGGGGTAGGAGGAGGAGGAGGAAGAAGAGGAGAAAGAGGAGGAGGTGGAGATGGCAGGGGAGGAGAAAGAGGAGAGGGGAGGAAAGGAAAAAGAGGAGGAGGAGGAGGAGAGGGACGGAATTAGCGGAGGAGGAAGAGGAAGAGAAGGGAGGAAAGGAAGACCAGGCGAGGAGGAGGAGGAGAGGGGAGGGAAGGAGGAAGCGGAGGAAAGGAAGGAAGATGATGGTGATGATGAGGAGGAAAGTAGAGAAGGAGGAGGTGAAGGAGAAGTGAGAGGTAGGAGAAGGAGAAAAAAAATGAAAACGAAAAGGAGGAAGAAGAATAAGAGGGAAAGGAGGAAGAATAAGAATAAGAGGAAAAAGAGAAAGAATAAGAGGAAAAGGGGGAAGAATAATAGAAGGAAAAAGAGGAAGAAGGAAATGTAGGAGTAAGAGAGAGAAGGAGGAGAAGATAAACGGGCGAAGGCGGCGGAGGTGAGGAAGACTGTCGCCCATTCGTGTCTCGCGGGCTTAATATCAGGGGCAAAAAAAAAAAGAAAAAAAAGAAAGAAATCATAAATCGTGACCTCATGAGCCGTATCTTCTGTGGGCGGCGTTTGTGGGCGTGGGGGAGAGAGATCTGCATTCTTTATTTCCGTGTGTGTGCATTCGGACACGCGCACGCACACACACAGACCCGCTCGCAAACGCACACAAACCTTTTTTGTTTCTTTCCCTGTTGTTTCTCCGCTCTCCTCGCCTGTTATCTATTTACTTTTCTTCCTTTTATCTTATCTTCTCCTTTCCCCTCCTTCGTGCTCGCTTTTTCTCCCTCTTTTCTTATATGTTATATAGTCCTTTCTTATTCCTCTCGTTCCCTCTTTCGTTCTTCCTCTCTATCTCCATTCTCTCTTTTCTCTTCTTCCTCTTTCTCCTATACTTTATTCCTGCTTCGCTTCTCTGCTATCCCCCTTCTCATCTTCCCTTTAATCCCTCTCCTCTCCGCCTCTTGTCTCTCTCCTATATCCTCTTCGCCCCTCCCCCATCCGTCCCCCTTTCCCTCTTCTTCACCCCTTCCCCTCTCTCCTCTCCCTTTTCGCTTCTCCTCCTTCCTCTCTCTCCTCTCCCCCTTATCCCCTCTACTCTTCCCCTTACCCCCTCTCCTCTCCCCTTTCCCCTCTCTCCTTTCCCCCTTCCCCTCTCTCCTGTCCTCTTTTCGCCTCTCTTCTGTCCTCTTCCCCTCACTCCTCTCCCCTTTCTACTCACTCCTCTCCCTTTTCCCTCTCTCCTATCCCCCTTCCTCTCTCTCCTCTCCCCTTTCCCTCTCTCTTGTCTCCCTCTCGCCTCTCTTCCCTTCCCCGTTCACCCCTTCACCTCTCTCCTCTCCCCTTTCCTCTCTCCCCTCACCCCCTTCCCTTTTCTCCTATCCCCTTCCCGCCTCTCGTCCCCTCCCCTCTCTCCTGTCCCCTTCTCTCCTCTTCCCCTTCCCCTCTCTCCTGTCCCCTTCTCGCCTCTCCCTTTTCCTCTCTCTCCTCTCTCCCTTCTCCCCTTTACTCTTCCCCTTACCCCTTTCTCCTCTCCCCCTTCTCCCCTCTACTCTCCCCCTTCCTCTCTCTCCTCTCCCCCTTCCCCTCTCTCCTATCCCCTTCCCCTCTCCCCTTTCTCCCCTTCCCCTCTCTCCTCATCCTTTCCCCTCCCTCCTCCCTTCCCCTCTCCCCTATCCCCTTCTCGCCTCTCGTCCCCTCTCCCCCTCCCCTTCCCTCTCTTCCTCCCCCTCTTCCTCACGCGACACCAGTATCAAGAATAGCGAACGTCTTAAGACTGACGACTCGCTTCAGCATCGTGTCTGGCTCTTGATGGAACTCCCTGGCTTATTGACGTTGCCTGGGAGGAGGAAGGAGGAAGGAGGGGGAGAGGGAGAGGGAGAGAGAGGAGGAAGGAGGAAGGAGGGGGAGAGAGAGGGGAGGAGGAGGGGGATGGAGAGGAGGAGGGAGAGGTGGAGGGAGAGGTGGAGGGGAGGGGGAGAGAGAGGGGAGGAGGAAGGAGGAAGGAGGGGGAGAGGGAGAGGGATGGAAAGGGGGAGGGAGAGGGGGAGAGGGAGAGGGGTGGAAAGGGGGAGGGAGAGGGGGAGGGGGGGAGGGATGGAAAGGGGGAGGGAGAGGGGGACGGAGAGGGGGAGAGAGAGGGGGTGAGGGAGGGAGAGAAGAAGGGGGTGGAGGAGGAGGAGGAGGGGGAGAGAGAGGGGAGGGGGAAGGGGGAGGGGGTGGAGAGGGAGTGGGAGTGGGAGGAGGAGGGGGAGGGGGAGAGAGAGGGGAGGGAGAGGAGGAGGAGGAAGAGGAAGAGGAGGGGTGGGAAAGGGAGGGAGGGAGGGGGAGGAGGATGGAATGGGGGAGGGGGACGGGGAGGGAGGAGGAGGGAGAGGGGGAGAAGAAGGGGGAGGGGGAGGAGGAAGAGGAAGAGGAGGAGGAGGGTGGGGGGAGGAAGAAGAAGAAGAGGAGGAGGACGTGGTAGTGGAGGTGAAGATGGAAGTGGAGGAGGAAAAGGAGGGGAAGGAGGAGAAGGGGTTAGCGAGGAAGAGAAGTAGGAGATATGAAGGAGGGCGACCAAGAGAGGGGAGAAGAGGATGAGAAGAGGGAGGACGAGAGAGGGTGAAGAAGAAAAAAAATAAGGGGATATTAAAGAAGAAGATATTAAGAAGAAAAGATGGAAGTAGATGAAGACGGGGAGATGGAAGAGGAGGCGGAGGAAAAAGAGAAGAGAGGGAAGGGAAAGAGGGAGAGATTCAGAAGCAGATAATTAAGGAGAGATGAGAGGGAGACGGAAGAAGCGAAGAGAGGAGGGAAAACAGGGAAGAGTGAGTGAATTAGGAAGGTAATGAAGAAGAAACGAGGAGACAAAGGAGAGAAGGGAGAAAAGAAAGAGATAAGTGAGGCAAAGAAGAAGGGGAAGAGAGGAAGACGGAGGAAGAAGTAGAAGGGAAAATAAAGGAGGGACGGAAAAATCGGAAAAGTGGGGGAAGATAAGATAAGAAGGGAAAATGGAGCAGAAAAGAAGAAGAGAGGTAAAGGAAAAGACAATAAATAAAGGTAAGAGAGATAGAAAATAGGAAAACAGGAAGAAAGGGTAGGAAGGATAAAGGGGAGATAAAAGAAGCAGAGAGAAAGGCAATGGAGGAAGAGGAGAGAAGGAAATAAAAACAGAAAGAAAGAAAAAAGATAATAGACGAAGGGGAGAAAGGGAGGTGGAGCAGAAGGCAGAGAGGAAACTAAGAGAGAGAGGGAAAGGGGGAGAAGTGAATGAGGAGGAAATGGAGAAGGGATAGAGAGAAAAAAGAATGCGCGGAAGAAGAGGAAGAGAAGGAGGGGAGAGAAAAAAAGGAAGGAAGAATGAAGGGGAGAGAAAAAAATATGGAAATAGATAAGGAAAAGAAGGAGGGGAGACAGACAGAGGGAGAAAGGAAAAAGAAACTCGAGAGTAAAAAAAATGAATAGCAGAAGGGAAGATAATGAGAATTTAAGGAAGAAAGGGAAGAGAGAAGTTTTGGAGAAAGATACGAATGAGGAGAGACAGAGAAAGAATAAGAATGATGCGAATATAAAGGCATAGAAGAAGGAGAAAAATGGAAGAGGAGAAGGAGAAGGAGATAAGTAGAAGCTAGAAGTGAAGAAGATGTAGAGAAGTAAGAAGAGGAAAATGAGGAAGCAAGAGTGAGGATAATGAGAAGGAGGAAAATAAAGTAAAGGAAAAGACAAGAGCAAACGAAGAAGGGTGATAAAAAAAAAAATGGAATAACATGGAAAAAGATACAAGGGAGAAAATTTGAGGAAAACGTAGAATGAAATCGAGGAGGAAGGAGGAAGGAGGGGAGAACAATGGCGGTAGGATATGATAAAAAGAAAAACGGAAAAAATAAGAATAGAGAGATAGGGGGAAACGGGAGGAGGTGGAAATGGGAGTTAGGAAGAAAGAATAACGAACAATAAAGCATAGAATAGAGAGAGATACAATAACAAGACCTATCCAAAAGACACAAGACCTTTAAATGCGAAGACAAGAATAGCAGGCGGAAGTAGGAAGACAAAGAAGGAGAGAGAGAGAGAGAGAGAGAGAGAGAGAGAGAGAGAGAGAGAGAGAGAGAGAGAGAGAGAAACAGAGACAGAGACAGAGACAGAGACAGAGAGACAAAGAGACAAACAGAAAGAGACAGCAAAATAATTAATGAAAAGAAGAGCAAGGCGTCCCCCCCTCAAAAAAAAACAAAAAAAAAAACGGGCCTATTGAACGAAGTGGTACTCTGGTAGACTCTTGTAAAGTGGAAAAAAGAGCAGATGTTCTCATGAGTCTTAAGAGGCCCGGGGTGAAGAAGCTAGTTGGGGACCTGGAGAACGCCTGGAGAACCCTCCTCGCGAGCCGAAATGAAGCGGAAAGGAAGCGGAAGATGCGAATGAATGAAGTGAATTGCGAGGACAGTGAATGCCTCGTCGGGAAGGATCTCAACAGATTAATTTGACAGCGATGAATAGGGGGGGTCTTTTGAGGTGAAGGGGGGGGGAGGGGGGTGAAGGAGGTGGGTGGAGGGGTCAGAGGGAGGGGGGGGGGACGAGTGGAGGATCTAGGCGGGAAATTTTCAGAATTATGCGTTGGGAAAAGTGTTTTTAAACGAGCAATTAACAAACTCCTTGACGGCGTACGCGAGCACAAACACCAAATACGCTTGTGTGTGACATTACAAACGGGCTTCAGAACCACGCACATAAAAAAAAAAAAAAACACAGCTTTAACTCCAAAAAGCAACCACCACCGTACGCAAATTACGTAATCCTCCAGATGAACGTTACGTCACCCCGG
>NC_091591.1:12745352-12755352 GCF_042767895.1 Penaeus vannamei | reverse complement strand
CCTCCTTTGGAAAACCTTTTCTTTCTTTTCTCTCTCTCTCTCTCTCTCTCTCTCTCTCTCTCTCGCTCTCTCTCTCTCTCTCTCTCTCTCTCTCTCTCTCTCTCTCTCTCTCTCTCTCTCTCTCTCTCTCTCTCTCTCTCTCTTTTCAACCCTTCCTCCTAGTTCCATCATTTTCGTGCCTACCCCCCCCCCCCTCCCTCAACCTGGTTCCTCCACCCCCGCCTCCTCTTTCTGCCTTATCGCCCCCCCTCCCCTCTCCCCCTCCCTCCTTCTGGTGCCTCAACCCCCACCCACTCCCTCCTACTGCCTCCCCCCCCCCCAACCAACTTCCCCCAACTATCCCTTCGATACCTTATCATCCAGCCTCCTCTTCCTCTTGGTACCCCCCCCACCCCACCCCACCCCCAAACTTCTTCCACTTATTCGATGTATCTTCACCCACCTTCCTGGTGCACCCCACCCCTCCCCCAACCACCTGGGGGCTCCCTCCATCTATCTCCCGCCGGCGGCTCCTCCCGCCGCCTCCCTCCAACCTGTATATCTTCCCCTTCACCTTCCTCTACCTGGTACGTCCTCCCTCCACCTCCATCCACCTCCCCCCACCTGGTGCCTCCTCCTCCCCTCCTCCAACTGCTACCTCCTCCCCCCACCTCTCTCCATCTCCCTCCGCCTCCCTCCATCCCCCTTTACCTGGTGCCTCCTCCCCTCCCCCCCAAACTTTTACATCCCCCCCCCCACCTCCCTCCATCTCCCTCCACCTGGTACCTCTTCCCTTCCACCTCCCTCCATCTCCCTCCTCCTGGTGCCTCCCCCCCCCCCCCCCCGCGGCACCTCCTCCCTCCACCTCTCTCCTCTCCCTCCACCTGGTACCTCCTCCCCTCCACCTCCCCACCCCCCACCTGGTACCTCTTCCCTTCCACCTCCCTCCTCTCCCTCCGTCTGGTGCCTCCTAACCTCCACCCCCTTTTACCTGGTACCTCCCCCCCCTCCCCCCTGCGGTACATCCTCCCCCCACCTCCCTCCTCTTCCCCCACCTAGTACCCCCCCCCCCCTCATCCTCTCCTCTCCTGTGCCACGTCTCTGAACATTCTTGCATCCTTATCCTGCTTCTTTGGTCTCATTTGGGAAGGATTTAAATGGATAAGAAGACCGTGAATAAAGCATATGAGAATGGTGGGGGGAGGGAAGAGGGAAAGGAAGGGGGAGGATGGTGGGAGGAAGGAAAATGAGATGAAGAGAGAAAGATAGAAATAGAGAGAGTCGGGGAGGGGTAGATGGATAGGCAAAGAGAGAGAGAGAGGGGAGCGAGAGAGAGAGAGAGAGAGAGAGAGAGAGAGAGAGAGAGAAAGCGAGAAAGAGAAAAAAAGAGAAATAATAAGAAAGAGAGAGAAAGAAAGAGAAAAAGAGAGAGAGAGAAAGAAAGAGAAAGAGAAAAAAAGAGAAAGAGAAAACGAGAAATAGAAAGAAAGTGAAAAAAAGAAGAAATAGAAAGAAAGAAAAAAAAATAAAAATAAAAAGACAGAGAGAGAGAGGGCTCATTGGCGTCACTCCCTAGAGGTTGAGTCTTTTTTTTAGCCTTTTCTTTCCGCCGTGGAATCCGAGGGGGGAAAATTCTCCCCGAAATTCTCGGGCGAAATGTCAAAGAAGAAACCAAGGAGAGAGGGAGAGAGGAAGAGGGAGAGGCTGAAGAGACTAGATCTCCCTCACGGCTCTTCTCCTCCGGCTCTCGTACATTTTTTTTGCGTGTGGTGGAAGTTGAGGTAATTATCATATAGTTTTTCTTTTCCTTCTTCTTCTTTCTTTTCTTCTTTCTTTTGCTTCTTTTTTTCTTCTTCTTTCTTCTTTTTTTCTCTCTCTCTTTCTCGCTCTCTTTCTCTCTCTCTCGTTCTCTCTATCTCTCTCGTTCTCTCTCTCTCTCGTTCTCTCTCTCTCTCTCTCTCACTCTCTCTCTCTCTCTCTCTTACTCTCTCTCTCTCTCTCTCTCTCCCTCTCTCTCTCTCTCTCTCTCCTTCTTCTTCTTCTTTTTCTCCCCCCTCCTCTCTCTCTCCGCCTGTATGCATATCAATCTATCTATCTACTATCAGTCTCTCTTTCTGTCATCTGTCTATCTCTCTCTGCCCGCCTGCCTGTGTGTATGTCTACCTCTTCACCCACCTGTGATCTGTCTACTATGTCTGTCTGTCTGTCAATCTGTCTGTCTACTGTCTCCCTTTCTATCATTTGTCTATCTCTGCCTGCCTGCCTGTGTCTATATTTACCTTTTCACTCACCTGTGATCGGTTTATCTACTATGTCTGTCTGTCAATCTGTCTATGTCAATTTGTCTGTCTGTCTATGGCAGTCTGCCTGTCTGTCTATGTCAATCTGTCTGTCTGTCTATGTCAATCTGTCTGTCTACCGTTTCTCTTTCTATCATTTATCTCTCTCTCTCTCTCTCTCTGCCTGCCTGTCTGTGTGTATATCTACCTCTTCACCCACCTGTGATCTATCTACTGTCTGTCTGTCAATCTATCTGTTTATGCCAATTTGTCTGTCTACTATGTCTGTCTGTCTGTCTATCGTCTCTCTTTCTATCATGTGTCTATCTCTCTATCTACTATGTATATCTGTCTGTCAATCTGTCTGTCTACCGTCTCTCTTTTTATCATTTGTCTATCTCTCTATCTACTATGTCTGTCTGTCTGTCAATCTGTCTGTCTATGCCAATCTGTCTGTCTGTCAATCTGTCTATCTACCATGTCTCTCTTTCCATCATTCATCTCTCTCTCTCTCTCTCTCTCTGTGCCTGCCTGCCTGTGTGTAAATTTACCTATCAATCTACCTGTGATCTATCTACTATGTCTGTCTGTCTGTCAATCTGTCTATCTACTATGTCTCTCTTTCCATCATTCATCTCTCTCTCTCTCTCTCTGCCAGCCTGCCTGTGTGTATATTTACCTATCAATCTACCTGTGATCTATCTACTATGTCTGTCTGTCTGTCAATCTGTCTATCTACTATGTCTCTCTTTCCATCATTCATCTCTCTCTCTCTCTCTCTCTCTCTGCCCGCCTGCCTGTGTGTATATTTACCCATCAATCTACCTCCCTGCCCACCCACCACTCGCCCGAACCCAGTGCAAACAGCCCCGCCGCCACGACCTTCATTTGCACGAGGACGTATGCTAATGTGACATCAACCTTCGCTGAAAGTCCGAGCGCTGCGTCCAATTAGAGGGCCATCGTGTGAACGAAATTAATATACGAGAGAACAACGGGAACAGGAGGGTGTTGGGGAGGGGGAGGGGGGGTGCGTGGGAGGGGGTTGGGTAGGGGTGTTGCGTGGGAGGGGGTTGGGTGGGGATGTTGCGTGGGAGAGGGGGGGTGGGGGGTGTTGCGAAGAGTGGAGGTGTCCTGTGGGGGTACTGCGAGGGCGCATGGGTTGTGGGGGGCGAGGCGTTGTGGGTTGGGGGATACTGTGAGACAAGTTATAGGGGGGAGGGGGAGGGGTTGTGGGTTAGGGGTACTGTGAGACAGGTTATAGGGGGGAGAGGAAGGGGAGGGGTTGTGGGTTGGGGGGTACTGTTAGACAGGTTATAGGGAGGGGTGAGGGGTTGTGGGTTGTGCTGGAGGGGGGGGGGGTACTGTGAAACAGTTTAGGGGGGGGAATGGTGAGGGGGTATGTTGGGGGGGTATACTGTGAAACAGGTTATAGGGGGGAGGGGGAGAAGTCATTGGGGGTGTTATGGAGTAGGGTGTGGCGCATCGGGATAAACCTCCACCGATATTCCCAAATGTTTGAAATATGCAACACCTAAAACTGTTCTGCACCGGGAAGTTTTACCATTATTGAATATGGGTTTTGCTCTAGTTCGCGTGCGGATTTTCAACTGCACGCTTAGGTTCTTATTATGGAACTCAACCGAATGCAACGGATAAGGTGATCGTTTCCGGATAACAAACCAATTTCACAATCGCTCTTCCCATTTCATCTCTTTATTATAACATTGCATCCATACAGCTTTATTTCTTTATCTATTAAGGCAATAAAATAGTAGAAAACTATAATAGTAATTTGAATCACGAGATAATTCATTACGAGAAAAAAAATCATTATGAGAAAAGAAAAGAAAAGAAAAGAAAAAACATGATAGTAATTTGAATCAAGAGATAATTCATTACGAGGAAAAAAAAATTATGAGAAAAGAAAAGAAAAGAAAAGAAAAAACACGATTGTAATTTGAATCAAGAGATAATTCATTACGAGAGAAAAAACAACAACATTATGAGGAAAGAAAAAAAAAACATGATTGTAATTTGAATCAATATATAATTTATTACGAGAAAAAAAAAAATCATTAAGTCAAAAGAAAAGAAAAGAAAAGAAAAAAACATGATTGTAATTTGAATCAAGAGATAATTCATTACGAGAGAGAGAGAAAAAAACATTATGAGAAAAGAAAAGAAAAGAAAAGAAAAAACACGATTGTAATTTGAATCAAGAGATAATTCATTACGAGAGAGAAAAAAAATTACGAGGAAAGAAAAGAAAAGAAAAGAAAAAACATGATAGTAATTTGAATCAAGAGATAATTCATTACGAGAAAAAAAAATCATTATGTGAAAAGAAAAGAAAAAACATGAGAGTAATTTGAATCAAGAGATAATTCATTATTAAAGATAATTAAAAAACAACAACAACAACAACAACAAAAACGATTTGCGAAGGCACGGATTCCCGCTGTGTAGCTGTCCATTTCATCCCTTACGTTTCTATTGAATCTATTAATCCATCGTTAATTAAAATAATTAAGCGCGAAACAGACAGACAAAACAATTCATTGAGATATTATCCTACCTGCGTGTTTGATGCATTTCCGTGGTTAATTATAGGAATTATTATCATTACTTCCTACGTAATGTTTTGATAGCGTCAATTAGGTTATTATTATCATCATAATCATAATTATCTTTATTTCTACTGTTATCATCATCATCATGCTCATCTTATTATTGTAAATTTCATTGTAATATCATTATCATTTTTATTTTTATTACTATTATTTTCATTATTATTGTCATTATTATCATCATCATCCTCATTATTATTGTCATTATTAGTATCATTGCTATTGTAATTATCATTGATATTACTATTATTTTTATTATTACTATCATTTCCACTGTTACTCTTATTATTATTGTCATCATTATCATTGCCATCTTAGTTATTAATACTATTATTAGTATTATCATTATCATTGCTATTAATATTAACACTTTAACTATTATTACTATCATTATTATTATTGTTTTCATCATTATTGTTATTATATTTTTATTATTGCTATGTTTTACTATTATCTTTATTATTTTCAAAATCATCATAGTCGTTATTATCATCATCATTATTATCATCATTAATATTGTTACTAATGTTATTCTTACTTTCATCATCAATATTGTTATTATTCATTTTACAATTACCATCAGTAATGGTAAATATGATTATTATATTATCAATATTATCTCTATTAAATTTGTCATCAGTGCAGGTGCCAGTATCATATTACCATCTTAAGTGTTTTTATTGTTATCAGTATCCACATAATAATAATTTTTATTATTGTTGTTATTATTTTTATTATCATTATCATTTCTTCGATTTTTTCATGATAATTTTTATCATTATTGTTATTATTGTTATTATCTTATCATTGTTATCATTACTTTTGTTGTTGATATTACTATTGATATCATTATTATGACTTTTATAAATATTATAGTTATTTTCTATAACCACCATTATGACGTTGATAACTATAACGAAAATAATCATAATCATCTTGAACTACTTGAACTACAATTACTATTTCAATCGAATTTAATTATTACCGTTATGTTATCCACTCCTTTATTACTGTTCTCAGAGACCCAATAGTGAACAAGGCTCATAACATAAGCACTCATTATCACTCATTAATATTATCATCATTATCATTATTATAATGGTTATTAATATCAATATCTTTATTATTATTAATATTAGCATCATCATTTTCATCATTATTGTTAATCATATATTTATTATTGCTATTTTTACTATTATCTTTATCATTTTCAAAATCATCATGGTAGTTACTATTTCAATCGTTTTCATTATTACCGTTATATCATCCACTCCTTTATTACCGTTATCATCCATTTCAATCGTTTCCATTATTACCCTTATATTATCTACCCATTTATTACCGTTATCATCCATTTCAATCGTTTTTATTATTACCCTTTTATCATCCACTCCTTTATTACCGTTGTAATCCACCTTGAACCATCCGTAGTCCATGGAGCTGTCAGGCCCGCTAGTGAACAAAGCTCATAACATAAGCACTCATTATCACTCATTAATATCATCATCATTATCATTATTATCATTGTTATTAATATCAATATCTTTTATTAATATTATCATTATCATTGTTTTTATTATTATTGTTAATTATATCTTTATTATTGATATTATTACTATTTTCTTTATTATTTTCAAAATCATCATGGTCGTTACTATTTCAATCGTTTTCATTATTACCGTTATATCATCCACTCCTTTATTACCGTTGTCATCCACCTTGAACCATCCGTAGTCCACAGACCAGGCAGAGACCCGATGGCGAACAAGGCTCATAACATTATCATTATTGTTAATATTATCATCATTATCATTGTTATTAAGATCAATATCTTTACGATTATTAATATTATCATTATCATTGTTTTCATCATTATCCTTTTTTCATTATTGCTATTTTTACTATTATTACCGTTATCATCCATTTCAATCGTTTTCATTATTCTCATTATCTTATCCATTCCTTTATTACCGTTGTCATCCACCTCGTATCATCCGTAGTCCATGGAGCAGAGACCCGATGGCGAACAAGGATCATAACATAAGCTCTCATTATCACTCATTAATAGTATCATCATTATTATCATTGTTATCAATATCAATATCTTTTCTATTATTAATATCATCATCACCATTGTTTTTATCATATTGTTAATTATATTTTCATTACTATTTCAATCGTTTTTATTATTGCCGTTATATTATCCACTCCTTTATTACCGTTGTCATCCACCTCGTATCATCCGTAGTCCACCGAGCAGAGACCCGATGGCGAACAAGGCTCATAACATAAGCACTCATTGTCATTATTGTTAAAATATTAAAATATTATCATTGTTATTAAAGATATTATTAATATTATCATTATCATTGTTTTTTATTATTATCATTTTTTTATCATTGCTATTTTTACCATTGTCGTCATTATTACCGTTATCATCCATTTCAATCGTTTATCATCTTTTTTTATTATTGCTATTTTATTATTATTACCGTTATCATCCATTTCAATGGTTTTTTTTATTCTCATTATCTTATCCACTCCTTTATTACCGTTTTCATCCACCGTGAATCAGCCGTAGTCCACAGACCAGGCAGAGACCCGATGGCGAACAAGCACTCATTGTCATTATTGTTAATATTATCATTATCGTTGTTATTAATATCAATATTTTTACTATTATTATCATTATCATTGTTTTTATCATTATCATTTTTTCATCATTGCTATTTTTACTATTGTCTTTATCATTTTCAAAATCATCATGGTCGTTACTATTTCAATCGTTTTCATTATTACCGTTATATCATCCACTCATTTATTAAAGCTATCATCCATTTCAATCGTTTATCATTACCCTTATATTACCCATTCCTTTATTACCGTTGTCATCCACCTTGAATCATCCGTAGTCCATGGAGCAGAGACCCGATGGCGAACAAGGCTCATAACATAAGCACTCATTATCATTATTGTTAAAATATTATCATCATTATCATTGTTATTGACATCAATATCTTTACTATTATCATCATTATCATTATCATTGTTTTTACCATTATCATTTATTTTATTATTGCTATTTTTACTATTATCGTTATTGTTTTCAAAATCATCATGGTCGTTACTATTTCAATCATTTTTCTTATTCCCATTATATTATGTATATCCTTTATTACCGCTATCATCCATTTCAATCGTTTATCATTACCCTTATATTAATTAATAAAGGAGTGGATGATATAAGGGTAATAATAAAAACCCTTATATCATCCACTCTTTTATTACCGTTGTCATCCACCTCGTATCATCCGTAGTCAGAGACCCGATGGCGAACAAGGCTCATAACATAAGCACTCATTGTCATTATTGTTACTATTATCATCATTATCATTGTTATTAATATCAATATCTTTACTTTTATTATCATTATCATTGTTTTTTATCATTATCATTTATTTTATTATTGCTATTTTTACTATTATCTTTATCATATTCAAAATCATCATGGTCGTTACTATTTCAATCGTAATCGTTTTCATTATTACCCTTATATCATCCACTCCTTTATTACCGTTGTCATCCACCTTGAACCATCCGTAGTCAGAGACCCGATGGCGAACAAGGCTCATAACATAAGCACTCATAGGAGACCTCCTATCGCTGGACGCTTTCAAAAATACATTAATGCAATAACGAACAAGAGCGCCGAGTAAGGCCTTTGATCTGAACGAGAAAGAGGAAGAGGCACAGATACGAAGAGAAATGACACGAAAGGAGGTGATAGGGAGAGAACAAAAATAATCTGATCGCCAGAGAACATACAGTTGTTAGGGATAATTGGCTTTTATTTTATTTTATTTTTTTTTTTTCTTTCATATTTTCGAATTTCCGAGTATATTTTTACATAGGTGGATTCCCTTGCCTGGAGGATGGTGTAATTAGCTGTGTTATTTATATTGATATATATATTTTTTCTCATCCTTCGGCTAATATTTGGATTTTCAAAAGTTTTCTGACTTTGGTGGAATTAAAAATCGCGCTCTGACAATGCGTGCCTCTCGGGTATATTCCGAAGCATGGGATTTTTTTTTTTTTTTTTTCTCCGAATCCTTATTATCTCCCTTATACTACTTTTGTAAATTCTATTTATCTGCGTAATCCCTCTTTTACGTTATCTCCCTTTTACTACTTTTGTAAACTGTTTCTATTTATCTGCTTAATCCCTCTTTTACTTTTTCACTTCCACGTGTACTATTTTATTTCTAAATAGCAATGGAGTGGCTTATTAGCTCAGTTTCCCCTCCCGACTAACTCCAAAAATAGAAAATCGCCACAATGGCCCCGTATGCTTTTCACAAGAATATATCCATAAAACCGGTTCAGAGTGGATGTAGTTTCTCACATTTTCTTCAACTCCAAACATCAATTTCCTCTTGAACATTGATGTAAGCCTTTTAAACCTCTGGTACGCTTGGAAACTCCGTGTATATGAGTTTCGCGCTGGTGTATATTTTCCCGTTTTCTATTTCACAAAAAATGTTTACGTCGTTAAAGGGGTAACTACGGAGATATCATCTGGCGCGGGACTTAAAATGATCCGATCAGTTTTACGACCGTGTTCAAAGGAGCGTAGCCAGGCTGAAGGAAGATAAAAGCAGAGACGACGATAGAGAATTAAAATGATATTGGAATAGTAAATGACGCCATTTGATTAAACTGTTACTGATGTTGATTAATAGCAGATGGATAACACATAACAAACATTCTGGTTTACATTCAGCTTTGAATGAAAAGAGATTATTAAATGAAAATCAGAGGTAAGAATAAGAGAATGAGAGAGAGAGAGAGAGACTGAGAGAGAAAGAGAGAGAGAGAGAGAGAGAGAGAGAGAGAGAGAGAGAGAGAGAGAGAGAGAGAGAGAGAGAGAGAGAGAGAGAGAGAGAGAGAGAGAGAGAGAGAGAGAGAGAGAGAGAGAGAGAGAAATAAGAGACAAAACGTAAAAAAAAGAAGAGAGAAAAATCAGAGACAGAAATAAAGATTACGACTGAGACCAAAAGACACAAAGGAAGAAGAGGAAATAAATAAATATATAAAAAGACAAACAAAAAT
>NC_091591.1:12727852-12730352 GCF_042767895.1 Penaeus vannamei | reverse complement strand
ATATTGTGGAATTCTAGAATGGTCAGAGGCGGAATTACATCACACCTCAGGAGGTAAAGGGGTAAGCTCATCCAGAAGACGCTACCAAATCCAGCTAGCTTGAAGGCCACGGCGACAGAATTTAATCTTAAAATCCAAAACACATCCTCACTTCTCAATGACGAAGATCATCTTAGCATTAAACCAATCAACAAACAGCTCAATAGCATGGTAAAGGAAGCTTTACTTGACGTAGGCGGTAAAAATGACAAGCAAAACGACCAAAACAGTAACTAAGCAACTTATCCAAAAAGGTAGAGACATGAAATGAGGACAAAAAAGAATTAGCTGAACTGACAAAGACAAAGTAAAATGAAGATGAAGGGTTAGGCAAATTCAACATTCAAAAAGTAAATGAATCTGATCTTAGCAGGTAGAAGGAGACGAAGCGAAAAAAAAATCAATGCATGCCATTAAGAAACCAGACAAACATGAAATCATTAAAGTTGTGGAAGACTTTTATAGGGAATCATACAATTCTACTGAACTACCACAGTCAGAAGTAGATACAGTAATAACATGCAATTATTATCACAGCTGAGGGAACAAAAATAGCGCTCAGACACATAAAGAGAGGGAAACACGGGGAGAAAATAGTATCATTGAAAGCATTATTATAATAGATGCGGGAGAAATTGGAGCAGTGAAACTAGCCAATCCTTTTGATGAATGATTGATACACAACAAAAGGACAATACGGATCTAACGAATCTCAGATCCACAAGCTTCTTACCAGTTAGCAACAAACTGTTCACAAAAGTTAATACAACTCGGATCTCCGGCTATCTAGACTATAGACTAGTGAACGTGCTAGTCTTGCAATCTTGCTGACCTGCATTCGTCCTGCGCGCTGACACTGAATAGTAACCCCGGTCCTTCCTTGCATACAGGGGGAGATTTAGAGGTCAAAATAAAACAGACGGAATGTCACAGTAAAGAATATCCATTGTAACAAATGGTAATGAAACTAAAGCTCTAAATCTCTAAATCTCTAAATCTCCAGAGGTCAAGCCGGCTTTGGCAGAGGATTTTCGACAACAGACCTCATCCACACATTAACACAGATAAGAGAGAAAATAAATGTCTTTAGGAAACCTCTGTGTATGGCATTCGTATATTACGCAAAGACCTTTGACTGTACAAATAGCAACAGTACTAGAAGCTATCATAAACTAGGAGAAGAGGAAGTATATAATAAAACATTGGAAGATATATACCAGGGGTGGCCAACCTTTTGTGAGATATCATCTACTTTTCTACAGTTACTCTGATGCTATTTACTAGCCTAAGATTCAGACATATTCCATAAATGTAACTGTAACAGTGTAACATCTTATTCCCACTCGAGGTATGAGGGAGAGAGAGAGAGAGAGAGAGAGAGAGAGAGAGAGAGAGAGAGAGAGAGAGAGAGAGAGAGAGAGAGAGAGAGAGAGAATATATATATATATATATATATTTTTTTTTTTTTGCTGTAACTGTTACACTGCTACAATTATGATATATGATTTGTCTTTATAAATAATTGTATGTTGTTCAGACATGTCCATCATTATAAATATGAGTACTTCGATATGCTATTGCAGCTATTTGCATGACAACTTCTGAAAGACGAATCATTAACAGGTACAGTAGTGTGATCGAATTAAAACAGGCTTGTGATCGACCCCTCGATCGCGATTGATTGATGGTCCACCCCTGATTATACGGAGATGGGACAACAACCATGGAGCTTCATACACAAACCGATAAAATAACAATTAAAGAAATTTGTTAGACAGAGCGATACACTTTCTCCAACACTATTTACAGCTAACCTTAAAGTGAATATTCAAGAAGACAGTTTGGAGTGGAAAATATATTAAATAAGGGACAAACATCTAAAGATTTGCAGACAAAATTGTTCTTTTCAGCAGGCCAACAAATGTGCAGCAACAGCTAATAAACGATTTGCACAGAAATATTCTGAAGCAGTCATGTTTTAGAGTAAAATAGTGCATTTCATGTCGTACTTGTAAGGTAATAACAGATAACATCTTTTTGAAACATTTACGATGATTTAATGACAACAGTAGTATTGAATTCGAACAGTAGTAGACGAGTATTTATATTTAGGACAACCGATAGATACAGTGGTATTTGAAGAGGTTCCTTGCCATGCTGTTTAAGAAGTTTTTAACAAATGTTTACTCCCAGTCAAGGCATATGTGTCAGAAACATGGATAAAGACCATGATAGTAGAGAAGAATGGAGAGATAATACTGGAAATAAACCTAAGGCATAGGATGAGGGCATTATTAGAGAACAGAAAAGTGGAAGATACATATATCAGCGTTAATAGAAGAGATGACAAAGGCCAGGTCATATATGTCGGAGCCAGCACGACAGATGGACATAAAAGTAACAGACTGGGATACAGCAAAAACAAGGTTTTAAGTATATGTATATATAATGCATACACAAA
>NC_091591.1:12710352-12712852 GCF_042767895.1 Penaeus vannamei | reverse complement strand
GCTGGGTCGCCTTCTACAGCTAGGTTGGCGTCCATGTGGGGCGTATGATTAGAATCGCCCTTGAGGGATCCAAGCTCACACAAACGGCATGGCGCCCATGTGGAAACCGCGTTGTCTGTGAGCTAGCATGATACGTTATGTCATGCAGCATGCTATAGAGAGAGAGAGCGAGAGAGAGAGAGGGAGGGATGAATATATAGAGAGAGGGAGAGAGAGAGGGGGAAAGTAAGAGTAAGAGAGAGAGAGAGAGAATAAGGGGAGAGAGAGGGATGAATAGATAGAGGGAGAGAGAGAGGGGGAGAGTAAGAGAGAGAGAGAGAGAGAGAGAGAGAAGAGAGAGAGAGAGAGAGAGAGAGAGAGAGAGAGAGAGAGAGAGAGAGAGAGGGGGGAGAGAGTGGGGGGGTAAGAGAGAGAGAAAGAGGAAGAGTACACAGAAAATAAGAAAACGAAAATAGAAAAACTGGAATAAGAGACAACCAAGGTGAAAAACAAAAATAACACAAACACACACACACACAAACAAACAGGCTAGAAAAAGAAGAACAGAGAACAGTCACCAAATAACGAGAGAATAAAATCGCGAGAGAGATGGGGGAGCAAGCAGTTCCCAGTTGGGCAAGATTTGTATTAACACGACGAAAGGAATCTCCTTGTGACCGAATCTTGAAGGCACGCCTCCCCCTACACTCCCTACCCCCCCCCCCCAACCACCCTCTTTTCCTCCCTTCAATTGTCTCCCCTTTCTTCTTAATACCTCCCTAACCGCTCTCTCTCTCTTCTTATCTAATTTCCTTTCACAAATCTCTCTCTCCCTTTCCATACTCCCTTCCTCTCCTATCCCCTTTTCCCTTAATTAACCTTCTTTTCCTCCCTTCCCCTGTTTCCCCTTTCTTGTCACTACCTCCCTAACCACTCTCTCTCTCCTTATCCATTTTCCTTTCGCCAATCCTTTTTCTCTCCCTTTCCCTACTCCCTTCCTCCCCTATCCCCTTTTCCCTTAATTAACCCTCTTTTCCTCCCTTCCCCTGTCTCCCCTTTCATCTCACTACCTCCCTAACCGCTCTCTCTCTCCTTATCCATTTTCCTTTCGCCAATCCTTCTCTCCCTTTCCCTACTCCCTTCCTCCCCCATCCTGAGCTACATCTTCCCCTCCCTCTGTACCTCTCCTTTCCCCTGTGGTCCTAGCACTACCTATTTACCTTATTCCCCTACTGGTCCTTCCCCACTCCCCTTGGGTCCCTCCCCTAATCCCTTCCTCTCTATCCTCTCCCCTCCATTCCTTACTCCTTACCTTACTGCATCCTCCTTTGCCACCCCTTTACCCTCCCCCCTCCACCTCCACCCCTAATTTTTTTCCTTATGGATATTTTCCCTTCCACTCCTATCTCCCTTTCCCTTAATTGACACCCTTTTCCATCCCTAAACCCCTACCTTTTCTTGTCCTTTCCTTCCTACCTCCCCCTTAATCCTCTGGTCGTCTTCTCCCCATCGTAATAGCGAAAAAGAAAAATAAGAAAGGAAGAATGAAAAGATTGAAAGACGACGACGGAGACGACGAAGCAGGAGTAAAAGAAAGGCAAGAAAAAAGTAAAACAAGACGAAAGAGAATAGGAAGAAGACAAATAACAACAGCTGCAAAAGAAAAATATGAAAAAGGGAATAGAGATGAAGAGAGAGTGAGAGAGAGAGAGAGAGAGAGAGAGAGAGAGAGAGAGAGAGAGAGAGAGAGAGAGAGAGAGAGAGAGAGAGAGAGAGAGAGAGAGAGAATAGTGAATATAGAATAGGAAAAAGACAAAGAAGAGCAGCAACGGCAAAAGAAAAATAAGAAAAAAGGAACAGAGAAGAAGAGGAGTCAGAGAGAGAGAGAGAGAGAGAGAGAGAGAGAGAGAGAGAGAGAGAGAGAGAGAGAGAGAGAGAGAGAGAGAGAGAGAGAGAGAGAGAAGAGAGAGAGAGAGAGAAGAGAGAGAGAAGAGAGAGAGAGAGAGAGAGAGAGAGAGAGAGAGAGAGAGAGAGAGAGAGAGAGAGAGAGAGAGAGACAGAGAGAGAGAGAATAGTGAATATAGAATAGGAAAAGGACAAAGAAGAACAGCAACGACAAAAGAAGAATAAGAAAAAGGAACAGAGAAGAAGAGGAGTCAGAGAGAGGGAGAGGGAGAGAGAGAGAGAGAGAGAGAGAGAGAGAGAGAGAGAGAGAGAGAGAGAGAGAGAGAGAGAGAGAGAGACAGAGAGAGAGAGAATAGTGAATATAGAATAGGAAAAGGACAAAGAAAAAACAGCAACGACAAAAGAAAAATAAGAAAAAAGGAACAGAGAAGAAGTGGAGTCAGAGAGAGAGAGAGAGAGAGAGAGAGAGAGAGAGAGAGAGAGAGAGAGAGAGAGAGAGAGAGAGAGAGAGAGAGAGATAGATAGATAGATAGATAGAGAGAGAGAGAGAGAATAGTAAATATGGAATAGGAAGAAGACAAAGAAGAATAACAAGGGCAAAAAAAGAATAAGAAAA
>NC_091591.1:12653177-12703177 GCF_042767895.1 Penaeus vannamei | reverse complement strand
GCCTTGCCTAACGGGCCCAAAAAAATTTAGACAATTATTTTTTGTATTGGTAGCAAATGTGACCAAATATGGAGCATAAACAGGAGACCACAGTAGACCAAACACTGTATTATCCACGAATTTAATCCTTTGTTTAACATTTTTATAAATTCGTCTCCAAAGAGCTTACGCTTTAATACGGTTAAAATATATGTTACCAATTATCAACATCATAATGCAAAGAAAATGGGTATACGTAAATAGTGAAGATTAATATACAAACATCGACACAACTGCCACATAGCAACGATTCAACATAATGGCTGTGGAAGAGGTGACTGTTGTTTACTTCGAAGAAAGAAAATGTGAAAATCGGATACGTTAATGCGTGGAGAGGGAGAGAGAGAGAGAGAGAGAGAGAGAGAGAGAGAGAGAGAGAGAGAGAGAGAGAGAGAGAGAGAGAGAGAGAGAGAGAGAGAGAGAGAGAGAGAGAGAGAGAGAGAGAGAGAGAGAGAGAGAGAGAGAGAGAGAGAGAGAGAGATAGAGAGAGGAGAGTGAGAAAGAGAGAAAGAAAGAGAGAGAGAGAGAGGGAGAGAGACTAATATGCAAGCTAGAAAATATGAAAGTCGGATACGTTAATACATGGAAATTTGTTAGACTTAACAATTTCATTTCCTTTTTCGCTTTATGTTCTATACAGTCTTTTCTAAACCTTTTGGCCTCTTTGTTGAAATTCATTACAGGTGATCAGACCTTTTTGATAATGAAAACGAACTCCTGAACAAAAATCACATTATCCCTCGAGGGTAATATCATCAAAATACTACTAGCTATCATATAATTCAATATCATATAACGTGAGATAATAAAATAGGATATGATGTATAAAAAAAAAAAAAAAAAAAAAAAAAAAAAAAAAAAAAAAAAAAAAAAAAAAAAAATATATATATATATATATATATATATATATATATATATATATATATATATACATTTGTATCGAAAACGTATTATACTTCGTTCTAAACCTTGCACTCTTTAAAATTAAGGACAATTTGGAGAGGAAAAACGAAGGAAAATTATTTTTATGCCACGAAGCCAGGAAAAGCCAAAAACGTGGGGACACATACACGAACACATATACAATTTACAGAGACCAAAGGAAAGCAACGAGCAAGCAAACAGACAAGAAACGGAAATGAAAAGTGTTTTATAGTATTGATACAAACAGACATGCATACATTCTATGACTAAATAACAGGTAAATAAAAAATAAAAACCATATAAAAATAAATAAATAAAAAATGAAAATAATAAATAAAAACCGCCACACACGAAGGGAAATTAAATAAATAGATAAATTATTTCACGAAGATCTCTTCTTCCCCTGCCTTGTAGCTTCTCCCCCCCCCCCCTCCCCCAACCATTCCTCAACCCCATAAATCATCCTCAACTCCTTACCTCTTCCCCCAGTCCTCCCAATTCTCCTCCAACCCGGCCAGCCCCCCCAGCCTCACCCAACTCATTCCACTCTCCCCTCCCTCACCTCCCCCTAACAAACTCATTCCACCCCCACCCCCACCCAACTCATTCCACTCCCCTCCCTCACCCCCACCCCCCACCGAACTCATTCCACTCCCCCCTCATCACCTCCCCCCCAACTCATTCCACTCCCCCTCCCTCACCCCACACCCCTACTCAACTCATTCCACCCCCTCCCTCACCTCCCCCACCCCCAACTCATTCCACATCCCCCCTCCTCACCCAACTCATTCCACTCCCCCTCCCTCCCTCTCCACCCAACGCATACCACTCCCCCTCCCTCCCTCCACCCAACGCAAACCACTCTCCCCTCTCTCACCTCCCCCACGCACCCAACTCATTCCACTCCCCCTTTCCCTAACCCCTACCCCCACCCAACTCATTCCAATCCCCCCACCCCCACCCCTACCTAACGTATTTCACTCCCCCATCCACCCAACTCATTCCACTCCCCCCACCCACCCCACCCGCAACTCCCGGCGCAATTTCGACAGGTGAACGTGGAAGCGGCGCATCAGGCTAATGAAAGCGTCTATCATAAGTCGGGATTCCAGTATTGGATAAATACTCCTTTTTATATTATATCTTTCATTTCTTTTCTTTTCTTTTAATTTATTTTGCCACCTGTCTCCTCCGCATATCCACAGAGGGAATAACTACTTGTGACAAGGTTGTTTCATTTCAGTTGCATGCACTATTTCCGTTGCAACCAACACCCCGTTCTAATTCGCCATTATGTATTGCGATTTTGTTACCTAGTTGGGGATTCATTGAGGATTTCCTTACGGTGTTGGAGAGAAAGAGAGATAGAGAGAAAGAGAGAGAGCGGGGGGAAAGAAAGATATAGAGATAGATAGAGAGAGAAAGGAGCATGAGGGAGAAGGAGAGAGAGAGAGAGAGAGAGAGAGAGAGAGAGAGAGAGGGAGAGAGAGAGAGAGAGAGAGAGAGAGAGAGAGAGAGAGAGGGAGGGAGATAGAGGGGGGGGGGGAAAGGGAGATAGGGAGGGAGGGAGAAATGGAGAGAGAGAGCGAGAGAGAGGGAGAGGGAGAGAGGGAGAGAGAGAGGAGGACAGAGAGAGAGAAAGAAAGAGAGAGAGAGAGAGAGAGAGAGAGAGAGAGAAAGAGAGAGAGAGAGAGAGAGAGAGAGAGGGGGAAAGGGAGATAGAAAGAGAGAAAGAGACAGATACAGACACAGATAGAGAGAGAAAGGGACAAAGAGAGACAGAGAGAGATAGAGAGAGAAATCCCATGAATCCATTTACCTTAGTACCGCTACTTAAGAGCATCAATTAACGCAAAGGTACATCCTCACCTTTGCAAATTAGAATTCGGATAATTATTCACTCAAAAATATTTCCCGACACGAATGAGGTTGCGGTGAGCCACGCGAATGAATACGTCTCTCTTGTGACATGCACTTGCAACCTCAATCGTGTCAGGAGATATTTTTGAGTGAATAAATTACCCGAATTCTAATTTGTAAAGGTGAGGCTGTTTACCATTCTGTTTATCATTGCCGTTAAAAAGTTGTTAGTAAGAGTTAGAGAGGAAAGGAGAAAAGGAGAGAGAGAGAAGAAAGGATGGAAAAGAGAGAGAGAGAAAGGTAAGTGGATGGTTCGGGTTCAGTTAGGGCGAGTTAAGGGCACGGTGGTCATGATGGTGCGGGTGATGAGGGTGAGGATAAAATGAGGGCGAAAAAGACCGTTGGTGATGAGGGTGAAAATGACAGCAATGGTGTAGAGGGCGAGGATAAAGTGATGAGGGTGGAAATGAACGTTGGTGTTGAGGGTGAAAAAAAAGAGCGTTGGTGATGTGAGGATAAAGTGATGAGGGTAGAAACGATAGCGATGGTGTTGAGGGCGAGGATATAGTGATGAGGGTGGAAATGAACGTTGGTGATGAGGATGAGGATAAAGTGATGATAATGAAAAGGAGCGTTGGTGATAAGGGTGAGGATAAAGGGATGAGGGTGGACATGATAGCGTTGGTGATGAGGTTGAAAAAGAGCGTTGGTGATGAGGTTGAGAAGGAAGTGATGAGGGTGGAAATAGCGTTGGTGATGTGGGTGAGGATAAAGAGATTGTGAAAATGATAGCGATGGTGTTGAGAGAGGATAAAACGATGAGGGTGGAAACGAATGTTGGTGTTGAGCGTGAGGATGAAGTGATGAAGGTGGAAATGAATGTTGGTGATGAGGATGACGATAAAAGTGATGAGGACGGTCATGATAATGTTAATGATGAGGGTAAAGATGCACTGATGACGGTGAAAATGACAGCGTTGGTGATGAGGGTGAATATGAAAATGACAAAAGTGATAATAAAAATAATAACCGATTTTATCCTTGTCATTGCTGATTAAAATCGTAAAGCATTATGATGATACGAGCGAACAGGCACACCACCCTTCCGGTTGCAATATAATCTATTTACAAATATTTGATACCGTTTTATTTCATGCAACAAGCTGTGTTACACGGATATTCTATTAATGAGTAAATAAATAATCGTAAATGAAAGACATAAGTAAAACAGAGTCGAATTAATTTCTAGTATTTATTAAACCTATTTCCGAGCAGGGAAACAATCAAACTGGAATGGTTTATACTGATAAAATTAAAATGATAATAAGTGAGGGTGAGGAGAAAGTGATGAGGGTGAGGATAAAGTGATGAGGGTGAGGATAAAGTGATGAGGGTGAAAAAGACAGCCATGGTGTTGAGGGTGAGCATAAAGTGATGAGGGTGATAATGATTGCGATGGTGATGAGGGTGAGCATAAAGTGATGAGGGTGAAAAGACAGCGATGGTGATGAGGGTGAGCATAAAGTGATGAGGGTGGAAATGATAGCAATGGTGATGAGGTTGAGCATAAAGTGATGAGGGTGGAAAGGATAGCGATGGTGATGAGGTTGAGCATAAAGTGATGAGGGTGAAAAAGACAGCGATGGTGTTGAGGATGAGGATAAAGTGATGAGGGTGGAAATGATAGCGATGGTGATGAGGTTGAGCATAAAGTGATGAGGGTGGAAAGGATAGCGATGGTGATGAGGTTGAGCATAAAGTGATGAGGGTGAAAAAGACAGCGATGGTGTTGAGGATGAGGATAAAGTGATGAGGGTGGAAATGACAGCGATGGTGCTGAGGGTGAGCATAAAGTGATGAGGGTGGAAATGACAGCTATGGTGATGAGGGTGAGCATAAAGTGATGAGGGTGAAAAAGACAGCGATGGTGTTGAGGATGAGGACAAAGTGATGAGGGTGAAATGACAGCGATGGTGATGAGGTTGAGCATAGAGTGATGAGGGTGAAAATGACAGCGATGGTGATGAGGGTGAGCATAAAGTGATGAGGGTGAAAATGACAGCGATGGTGATGAGGGTCAGCATAAAGTGATGAGGGTGGAAATGACAGCGATGGTGATGAGGGTGAGCATAAAGTGATGAGGGAGGAAATGACAGCGATGGTGATGAGGGTGAGCATAAAGTGATGAGTGTGAAAAAGACAGCGATGGTGATGAGGGTGAGCATAAAGTGATGAGGGTGAAAATGACAGCGATGGTGATGAAGATGAGCATAAAGTGATGATGGTGAAAATGACAGCGATGGTGATGAGGGTGAGCATAGAGTGATGAAGGTGGAAATGACAGCGATGGTGATGAGGGTGAGCATAAAGTGATGAGGGTGGAAATGACAGCGATGGTGATGAGGGTGAGCATAAAGTGATGAGTGTGAAAAAGACAGCGATGGTGATGAGGATGAGGAGAAAGTGATGAGGGTGGAAATGACAGCGATGGTGATGAGGGTGAGCATAAAGTGATGAGGGTGGAAATGACAGCGATGGTGATGAGGGTGAGCATAAAGTGATGAGGATGGAAATGATAGCGATGGTGATGAGGATGAGGAGAAAGTGATGAGGGTGAAAATGACAGCGATGGTGATGAGGGTGAGCATAAAGAGATGAGGGTGGAAATGAACGTTGGATTGATTCAGTGCCCTTGCAGTTTGGGCAGTGCCTTTCCTGCCTGGTTGGGTGCCACTCCACATCAGCCACCGAGGTCCTGCTCAGCTCGCCCTTAAGTAAAGAAAGTGAGCTTATCTTCTATAGATTTTCCATTCCGATGTTCTGTATTTTCCAACCTGTATTTATTTATTTATTTTCTGTATTTTGTATCTGTTTCTGTATTTACCATATATTGAAACAAAGGACTGCTCCTGTATCAATTTCCTTTGTTTTTAACATAGCATAAAACGATGCATCCTACGTTCAAACCGCTAATCAGCTGTATAAAATGAATCATTGTGAAGCTATTTTACAATTCAACCTGCCGCGGGAGTTAATCAGTCGATGGTGGCGTGCAAATATTGTTACAGAAAAAGGCTGTGATTCTCTGAAATGTGAATTTTGTCCTAACATATAAAAATGATCAACACCTACATATTGTTTTACCTTGTGACCTTCATTAGCGACTTTTCCGTTTAATCGTTGACTCCTCTGTCTCAGTTTTGCTCTAATCCTGATTTTTTAAAATATACTTTAGATATCGAGAGACCAAAAGGTCAACCGGAGAGAGAGAGAGAGAGAGAGAGAGAGAGAGAGAGAGAGAGAGAGAGAGAGAGAGAGAGAGAGAGAGAGAGAGAGAGAGAGAGAGAGAGAGAGAATCGGAAAGTAAGTAGTCAAATGAAAACAGAGGCAGGGCAGCCTAGTTCCACTCTTCCCCCCTTTTTAAAGAGTGTGTAGACCAGAAAGACATGCATTTTAATCCTAGTTTCCACTGTGCGTATATCATATATACGTATATGATGATTCAAATAGAAACCCGAGAGGAAAATACGAAAAGGCATTTCATGTAACGAACCCCGAACAGAGTTGAATTAGACAAAAACGTGGGGACATTAATACACACACAAGGCAGAGAGACCAAGAGAAAGAAAGAAAAGCGTGTATGTATTTCTATCAAGGGGAAAAAAACGAAATTATACACCCAAGTGGCGGATGGTAACTTTGAGGCGAAAGAATGAAGGAAGGAAGAGGGGCAGGAGGAGGAGGAAGAGGAGGTAGAGGAGGAGGAGGAGGTGGTAGAGGAGGAGCCTGTTCATTACCCCATAAGGCAAAATCCTCTGTTCCACACCCCCAGATACAGGACCCTAAAGAAATAGGGTCTGGTTATGAGTGGTTAATGGTCAATGGTTATAAAGCAAAAGAAATGTTCGAGACTTCAAAGGCCATATAGCACTATGGATAGGTGTATTAGTGAAAGGGGTAAATAAGGGGGGGGGTTAGTTGATGATTAAATGTACCAGGCATCAAAAGTCAAAAACAGTTCAGGATAGTATAGTATTGAAAGGAATAAAGAGGGGGGAGTGGCATAGCAGTTTGTGATAGTATAGCACTGAAAGGGGTAAAGAGGGATTAGGGTAGTTAGCAAAAGGAAAAAGGGGGAGTTTAAGAGCAATTATACCAGTTTCAGGGGAAAAAAACTCAGGAGGAAGAGAATTCCGGGAAGGGGGTTGTTGTAACAAAGGGTCACATCCAGGGGAAAGCGGAAGGGATAATGAGAAAGCAAAGGGGATGATGCAGATGAAGCAGGGGGGAATGGGATGGGTTGGGAGGGAGTAGGAGGAAGGGGTGTAAGAGGGACGTGAGTAGGAGAATTCTGACATTGACTGGGAAAAGGTTGATATAGTCAGAGAGAGAAAGAGACTCTCCACCGATATAAGAAAGTGGAGGTCATTTCTAAAGAGATATCTTTGCAATACTGGTGGAAGACTTATGGCGCCCTCTAGGGGGAATGGTGTAGCATTGTGCTGATATTGCATCATAGTCCACGAGGCAGGTAAGTATTTTCTTCCACAATCTGACCAATCCTTGTGGACAGGGCGGTTTGTCGGGGATATGGAGACAGTCCTGGTTCAAGTATTGAGGGAAGGATGAGGTCAGGCATGTCAGTTCGGGTTCATATTGCTTTAGCTTAGGATTTGGATGCAACTGCGACAAGGTGGGAACGATTGGGGCGGATGCACAAGGAAACTTTGCCTACTAGTTTTCGGAGGCATTGCTGGACGAGCAGAGTGTTGTCAGAAAAGGGCTGTAGAGGGGATGGCAGTTTCATTTGGTTGGACTAAATAAAGTATTGAAAGGGTTTGTAGAGGTGGGGGTAGCAGAAGGGTGGGGTCGTGTGGAAGAGGGAGTAGTGTTGAGAGAGGTAGTACTGCAGGGAGGTGAGCAATAAGGCTTCAGAGGAGTGAGAATGGAGGAAGAGGAGAAAGCTGTGAAAGTGGAGGAGTTAATGTAAATGATGTTTTCTGGAGGTGAAGTAACTGGTGGATGATTTGGACTGGATTGAAGTGATGGTAGGTATTGAGGAGGGGATGGTAGCAGCAGTGTTCAGGGTCGTGGTCAAAGGAGAGCCTGTGGTCGGGGAATCAGAATTTAAATCTGTGGGGCTAGCTGATAAAGGGGAAATCCCCAGTGCCTATCAAAAGGATGTAAAATCTTCATTCATTACTGGTCGTAGTAAATCTGGAATATCTTGAAGACAGAAACAGTCAACCCCTCTGGCTGCTCTTCATGGGTAAGGCTCCCACAACTAAACAGGGGAATCCCGTGCCATGGCTCCTCCAGGCCGCTCGTGACTGGCACAAAGTCTGCCTTTCACCAAGAGAAAGAAACGGAAAGGGAAGGAGAAAAGACCGTCCAAAATGAGTTGAGTCGAGGGCTGAGGCTGAGGAGTGATCCCCAGGATTGGGTCCCAGTCTCCGTCTCTTAAGGACCACATGGTAACAGCAGGCATGGAATGGGGAGTGGGGGGGGGGGGGGCGAGTGACTCCTTGTGAACTGTCTGCCAGCCATTGAGAGAAGAGATTATACGTCACCATTGCAACCCTGGATACCATATGGATTGAACTCCGTGATGGCAATGGAATCAATGGAATGAACATAAAAAAAATAATTCCTCATCATGGTGCTGGTTGAAGATCTGTCCTCGATTCGTTCCAACAAGTCGTCGAAGGATTTCACAGACATTCTCAAATACTCCCAAAGAGGGCCGCTAATTAGTAAACATACCGTGGGGAAGTCTATCACTTGGAGATGGATGAACCCGGTGTCGTCTTCTCGCTGTTCGCTCTTCCTCATCCATCCTGGAGGTGGAAGTGGAAGCTTCTAACACAGAAAAAAAAAGTAAATTGTAGGGGGGACTAAAGCAAAAAGGAAGTGAGACGGGAGACGAAAGAAGGTGGGTGGTAGGGGTGGGGTGGGGAAGGCGAGAGGTCTCGGATCAGGACAGGGAATGGAGTGTGGGGGGTGGGGGTGGGATGGGGGGCATCAGAAGACATGACAAACGCAAATAAAAAGAAATTATATGTTAGAACAGCTACAACAACACATACATAGAGAAAGGCAGCAGTCTGAAAATACAAAATACCAAATTCTACAACGCACGGTCACACTCGAAAGCAAAAAAGCAAATAAAGATAAAGAAATATAGTTTACGAAGACCCCCTCTCTTCTTTACCGAACCCTCCCCCTCCCTTGTAGCTTCTCCCTCCCCCTCCCCCCGGCATCCATCAACCCCCTTCCCCCTTCCCCCTTCCCCCATGACAACAACCCATCCCCCAACCAATTCCCCTTTAATAACCCCCTCCCCAACCCAACTAATCCCCCCCCCCCCCAAACTCTCTCCTTCAACCCGGCCAGCCCCCTTACCTCCCCTCCCTCGACCCCTCCCGCAACCCAGCTTCTCTCAGTCCCCCCTCCTCTCCTCACCCTCACCCCAACTCATTCCACTCCCCCCCTTCACCCTACACCTTCCCCCTCCTCCAACTCATTCCACTCCCCCTCCCTCACCTACCCCCCTTCCCCAAATCATTCCACTCCCCCCCTCCCCAACTCATCCCCCCCGCAACTCCCGGCGCAATTTCGACAGGTGAACGTGGAAGCGGAGCATCAGGCTAATGAAAGCGTCTGTCAGAAGTCGGGATTCCATTATTGGATAATTTTTTTTTTTTTTTTTTTTTTTTTGAGTGGGGGAGGGCCCCTGCTCCCCGCATTTGTGAGTAAATTGTTTTTCTTCCATAGTTGTGTTCACTTTTTTTCAATCAACTAATAATGCATTGTTATTCCATTTTTTGTTGGTAATTCATTACGAGAGCTGCTCGCGATACAAAAAAAAAAAAAAAAAAAAAAAAAAAAACATAATCACACTAACACATTCACCTTGACAAGTGGAAAAGTAATTTTTAATCCTTGTCTCACGTTTACAGATCAGGATTAGGGTAATTATTCGCTCAAAAGTATTTCCTACTGTACGTTAATTATCACATTGTTTCGGGGAGCAATTAACCAGAAATGATTTATTATGTTGAAAAGGAATATTACAGTGAGTGAATGTTATCATGAAGACCCCTAATCAGTGCCCTTGCAGTTAGGGCAGTGCCTCTCCTGCCTGGTTGGGTGCCACTCCACATCAGCCACCGAGGTCCTGCTCAGCTCGCCCTCTCCTTGCGCAGTAACTAAAGAAAGTAAGCTTATCTTCTATAGATTTTCCAACCCGATATTCTGTATTTTCCATATATTGAAACAAAGAACTGCTCCAGTATCACTTTGATTTTTAACATTGCATAAAAACGGTGCATCCTTAAGTTTAAACCAAGCATTGCTGTATAAAAAATGAATCATTGCGGAAGCTATTTTACAATTGAAGCTACCGGTGGAGCACTAGGCGAGGGTGGCGTGCAAATAACGTTAAAGCAAAAGGTTGAGATTCTGTGAAATGTGAATTTTGTCCAAACATATCACAAAGACCTGATGTTCTGTATTTATTTATTTATTTTCTGTATTTTGTATCTGTTTCTGTATTTACCATATATTGAAACAAAGAACTGCTCCAGTATCAATTTACTTTGTTTTTAACATTGCATAAAACGGTGCATCCTAAGTTTAAACTGCTAGACAGCTGTATAAAATGAATCATTGTGAAGCTATTTTACAATTGAAGCTACCATAGGAGTTAATTAGGCGAGGGTGGCGTGCAAATAACGTTAGAGCAAAAGGTCGAGATTCTGTGAAATGTGAATTTTGTCCAAACATATCACAAAGACCTACCTACACTTTTTTTTTTTTTTTTTTTTTTCTTTTTTTTTTACCCTTTGACCTTGTTCATCCGTGACTTTTACTTCTTACCCTTGACTTTCTTTCGTTCTTGACTCATACGTCTTATTCTATTCTTGGTTCCTAAAGACAATAAGGATGCCGAGAGACCAAAAGGTCAACGAGATAGAGAGGTAGATAGATAGATAGATAGATTGATAGATAGAGGGGGGGGGGTTGGGAGCGGGAGAAAGAGACAGAGAGTGAGGGATAAAGAGAGATAGATGGATCAGGAAGGGAATGGAGGAGAGGGGGTGGGGGTGGGGGTGGGGGTTGGGGTGGGGGGGGGGTGATCGGAGATCTGACAAACATAAATAGAAAGTACCTCCTATGTTAGATGGATACAGCAACGCAGAGCAGCTTTCTCTCCGGTTCTCCATCTCTTTATTAAGAATAAATTCAGGAAGACTCATACATTTCAACTCCTAGGTTCTACTAAGGCTTTCTTGTGTTTAATCTTCATATTAATTGCATGCATGTGCTCTCGCTCTCCCTCCCTCTCTCTCTCTCTCTCTCTCTCTCTCTCTCTCTATATATATATATGTATATATATATATATATATATATATATATATATATATATATATATATATATATATATATATATATATATATATATGTGTGTGTGTGTTTGTGTGTGTGTGTGTGTGTGTGTGTGTGTGTGTGTGTATGTATATATATATATATATATATATATATATATATATATATATATATATATATATATATATATATATATATAAATTCCACCCCCCCCCCCCCCCGCAACTCCCGGCACCCCGCCCAGGCGCGAGAAGTTGCAATTGTCGCCCGGAGTGTTACTGCTGTGGCTGGCACCGCGGTGGGCAAGGACTAAGCTCTGTGTCGCGTCAGCACTGCGCTGACACACGTTGATCGAGTCGACTTCTGTCAGGCCAGGCTCCCCCACAGCTCGGGCGAGGCCCAGCTTCTCGCATATCGGACTTATCCTTATACATAGAAAGGCAGCAGTATGAAAATACAAACTACCAAATCATACACAGACGGACACACTCGAAAGCAAAAAAGCAAATAGAAACTAAGAAAATATTTTACGAAGACACCCCTCTTTCTTACTGAACCCTCCCCTCCCTTGTAGCTCCCCCACCCCCTTAGCATCCATCAACCCCTTCCCCCTTCCCCCTTCCCCCATGACAACAACCCATTCCCCAAACAATTCTCCTTTAACCTAACCCCCTCCCCATCCCAGCTAATCCCCCCCCCCCCCAAACTCTCTCTCCCTCAACCCAGCTTCTAGCCCCCTTACTCCTCCCCCTCTCCAACTCCATGTAATCCCCCCCTCTCTCCCTCCCCTCAACCCAGTCAGCCCACTTCCCGCACCCCCCCTCACCCCAATTCATTCCACTCTCCCTCTCCCTCACCCCCCCATCCCCAACTCATTCCACTCCCCCCCCCCTCACCTACCCCCTTCCCCAAATCATTCCCCCCCCGCAACTTCCGGGCGCAATTTCGACAGGTGAACGTGGAAGCGGCGCATCAGGCTAATGAAAGCGTCTGTCAGAAGTCGGGATTCCATTATTGGATAAACTTTTTTTTTTTTTTTTTTTTTTTTGAGAGGGGGGGAGAGCGCCTGCTCCCCGCATTTGTGAGTAAATTGTTTTTCTTCCATGTTGTGTTCACTTTTATTTCAATCAACTAATAATGCATCGTTATTCCTTTTTTTTTTTTTTTTTTTTTTTCTTTTGGTAATTCATTACGAGAGCTGCTCCCGATAAAAAAAAAAAAAAAAAAAAAAACATAATCACACTAACACATTCACCTTGACAAGTGGAAAAGTAATTTTTAATCCTTGCCTCACGTTTACAGATCAGGATTAGGGTAATTATTCGCACAAAAGTATTTCCTGTTGTACGTTAATTATCACATTGTATCGGGGAGCAATTAACCAGAAATGATTAATTATGTTGAAAAGGAATATTACAGTGAGTGAATGTTATCATGAAGACCCCTAATCAGTGCCCTTGCAGTTAGGGCAGTGCTTTCCCCTGCCTGGTTGGGTGCCACTCCACATCAGCCACCGAGGTCCTGCTCAGCTCGCCCTCTCCTTGCGCAGTAAGTAAAGAAAGTAAGCTTATCATCTATAGATTTTCCATTCCGACGTTCTGTATTTACCATATATTGAAACAAAGAACTGCTCCAGTATCAATTTACTCTGTTTTTAACATACCATAAAACGGCGCATCCTAAGTTTAAACCGCTAGTCAGCTGTAGGAAATGAATCATTGTGAAGCTATTTTACAATTGAAGCTACCGTAGGAGTTAATTAGGCGAGGGTGGCGTGCAAATAACGTTAGAGCAAAAGGTTGAGATTCTGTGAAATGTGAATTTTGTCCAAACATATCACAAAGACCTACCTACACTTTTTTTTCTTCTTTTTTTTACCCTTTGACCTTGTTCATCCGTGACTTTTACTTTTTACCTTTGACTTTATTCGTTCTTGACTTATACGTCTTATTCTATTCTTGGTTCCTAAAGACAATAAGGATGCCGAGAGACCAAAAGGTCAACGAGATACAGAGATTGAGAGGTAGATAGATAGATAGATAGAGAGAGAGGGGGGGATGGGGAGCGGGAGAAAGAGACACAGAGAGTGAGGGAGAAAGAGAAAGGGACGGAGATGAGAGAGTGAGGGGGAGGGGACAGAGAGAATGAGAGTGTGGGGGGGGGGGGGAGAAATAGAGAGAGAGTGAGTGGGTGAAGAAAGAGCGAGTGAAAGAGAATCAGAAAGTAGTTTAATCAGATGGAAACATGGAGGCAGAGCAGCCTTCTTCCGCTCTTCATCTCTTTATTAAGAATAAATCAGGAAGACTCACATTTCAATCCTAGGTTCTACTAAGGCTTTCTTGTGTTTAATCTTCATATTAATTATGCATGTGCTCTCGCTCTCTCTCTCTCTCTCTCTCTCTCTCTCTCTCTCTCTCTCTATATATATATATATATATATATATATATATGTATATATATATATATATATATATATATATATATATGTGTGTGTGTGTGTGTGTGTGTGTGTGTGTGTGTGTGTGTGTGTGTGTGTATGTGTGTGTGTGTGTGTGTGTGTATGTGTGTGTGTGTGTGTGTGTTTATGTGTGTGTGTATATATATATATATATATATATATATATATATAAATCTATATATATATATATATATATATATAAATATATATATATATATATATATATATATATATATATATAAATATATATATATATATATATATAAATCCCCCCCCCCCCCCCCCGCAACTCCCGGCGCCCCGCCCAGGCGCGAGAAGTTGCAATTGTCGCCCGGAGGTTACTGCTGTGGCTGGGCACCACGGTGGGTAAGGACTAAGCTCTGTCGCGTCAGCACTCGCTGACACACGTTGATCGAGTCGACTTCTGCCAGGCCGGGCTCCCCCATAACCCGGGCGAGGCCCAGCTTCGCATATCGGACTTATCCTTATCCTTAGAAAGGCAGCAGTTTAAAAATACAAACTACCAAATCATACACGCACGGACACACTCGAAAGCAAAAAAGCAAATAGAAATTAAGAAAATATTTTACGAAGACACCCCTCTTCCTTACTGAACCCTCCCCTCCCTTGAAGCTTCTCCCTCCCCCACCCCAGCGTCCATCAATCCTTCCCCCTTCCCCCATGACAACTCATCCCCCAACCAATTCCCCTTTAATAACCCCCTCCCCAACCCAGCTAATACCCCCCCCCCCCCCAACTCTCTCCCTCAACCCGGCCAGCCCCCTTACCTCCCCCTCCCCAATCCCATCTAATCCCCCCCTCTCCCTCCCTCAACCCAGTCAGCCCCCTTACCTCCCGCCTCCTCACCCCAACTCATTCCACTCCCCGCCTCCCTCACCTCCCCCCCTCCCCAACTCATTCCACTCCCCCCCCCCCCCCCGCAACTCCCGGCGCAATTTCGACAGGTGAACGTGGAAGCGGAGCATCAGGCTAATGAAAGCGTCTGTCAGAAGTCGGGATTCCATTATTGGATAAACTTTTTTTTTTTTTTTTGAGTGGGGGAGGGCACCAGTTCCTCGCATTTGTGAGTAAATTGTTTTTCTTCCATGTTGTGTTCACTTTTTTTCAATCAACTAATAATGCATTGTTATTCCTTTTTGTTGTTGTTGGTAATTCATTACGAGAGCTGCTCCTTATACAAAAAAAAAAAAAAAAAAAAAAAAAAAACATAATCACAATAATACATTCACCTTGACAAGTGGAAAAGTAATTTTTAATCCTTGTCTCACGTTTACAGATCAGGATTAGGGTAATTATTCGCACAAAAGTATTTCCTGCTGTACGTTAATTATCACATTGTTTCGGGGAGCAATTAACCAGAAATGATTAATTATGTTGAAAAGGAATATTACAGTGAGTGAATGTTATCATGAAGACCCCTAATCAGTGCCCTTGCAGTTAGGGCAGTGCCTTCCCCTGCCTGGTTGGGTGCCACTCCACATCAGCCACCGAGGTCCTGCTCAGCTCGCCCTCTCCTTGCGCAGTAAGTAAAGAAAGTAAGCTTATCTTCTATAGATTTTCCAACCCGATGTTCTGTATTTTCCAACCTGTATTTATTTATCAAATTTTCAGTATTTTGTATCTGTTTCTGTATTTACCATATATGGAAACAAATGACTGCTCCTGTCTCACTTTCCTTTGTTTTTAACATCGCATAAAACGGTGCATCCTACGTTCAAACCGCTAATCAGCTGTATAAAATGAATCATTGTGAAGCTATTTTACAATTCAACCTGCCGCGGGAGTTAATCAGTCGATGGTGGCGTGCAAATATTGTTACAGAAAAAGGCTGTGATTCTCTGAAATGTGAATTTTGTCCTAACATATAACAATGATCAAATCCTACATGTTTTACCTTGTGACCTTCATTAGCGACTTTTCCGTTTAATCGTTGACTCTTCTTTTTGCTCTATTCATTTTATTTTTAAAATATACTTTAGATATCGAGAGAGCAAAAGGTCAACCGGAAAGAGAGAGAGAGAGAGAGAGAGAGAGAGAGAGAGAGAGAGAGAGAGAGAGAGAGAGAGAGAGAGAGAGAGAGAGAGAGAGAGAGAAAGATAATCGGAAAGTAAGTAGTCAAATGAAAACAGAGGCAGGGCAGCCTAGTTCCACTCTTCCCCCCTTTTTAAAGAGTGTGTAGACCAGAAAGACATGCATTTTAATCCTAGTTCCCACTGTGCGTATATCATATATACGTATATGATGATTCAAATAGAAACCCGAGAGGAAAATACGAAAAGGCATTTCATGTAACGAACCCCGGACAGAGCTGAATTAGGCAAAAACGTGGGGACATTAATACACACACAAGGCAGAGAGACCAAGAGAAAGAAAGAAAAGCGTGTATGTATTTCTATCAAGGGGAAACCCGAAATTATACACCCAAGTGGCGGATGGTGATTTTGGGGCAAAAAAATGAAGGAAGGAAGAGGGGCAGGAGGAGGAGGAAAAGGAAGAGCTGGAGGAGGAAGAGGAGGTAGAGGTAGAGGAGGAGGAGTTGGTAGAGGAGGAGCCTGTTCATTACCCCATAAGGCAAAATCCTCTGTCCCACACCCCAGATACAGGTCCCTAAAGAAATAGGGTCTGCTTATGAGTGGTTAATGGTTAATGGTTACAAAACAAAAGAAATGTACGAGACTTCAAAGGTCATATAACACTATGGATAGGTGTATTAGTGAAAGGGGTAAATAAGGGGGGGGGGGGTTAGTTGATGATTAAATGTACTAGGCATCAAAAGTCAAAAACAGTTCAGGATAGTAAAATGTTGAAAGGAATAAAGAGGGGGGAGTGGTATAGCAGTTCGAGATAGTATAGCAATGAAAGGGGTAAAGAGGGATTAGGGTAGTTAGCAAAAGGAAAAAGGGGGAGTTTAAGAGCAATTATACGTTTCAGGGGAAAAAAAACTCAGGAGGAAGAGAATTCCGGGACGGGGGTTGTTGTAACAAAGGGTCACATCCAGGGGAAAGCGGAAGGAATAATGAGAAAGCAAAGGGGATGATGCAGATGAAGCAGGGGGGAATGGGATGGGTTGGGAGGGAGTAGGAGGAAGGGGTGTAAGAGGGGCATGAGTAGGACAATTCTGACATTGACTGGGAGAAGGTTGATATAGTCAGAGAGAGAAAGACTCTCCACCGATATAAGAAAGTGGAGATCATTTCTAAAGAGTTATCTTTGTAATACTGGTGGAAGACTTATGGCGCCCTCTAGGGGGAATGGTGTAGCATTGTGCTGATATTGCATCGTAGTCCACGAGTCAGGAAAGTATTTTTTTCAGAATCTGACCAATCCTTGCCGTAGACAGGGCAGTTTGTCGGGGATATGGAGACAGTCCTGGTGCAAGTATTGAGGGAGGGATGGGGTCAGGCATGTCAGTTCGGGTTGATGTTGCTTTAGCTTAGGGTTTAGATGCAACTGCGACAAGGTGGGAACGGTTGGGGCGGATGCGCAAGGAAACTTTGCCTACTAGTTTTCGGAGACATTGCTGGACGAGCAGAGTGTTGCCAGAAAAGGGCTGTAGAGGGGATGGCAATTTCATTCGGTTGGAGTAAATAAAGTATTGAAAAGGTTTATAGAGGGGGGGGGGTAGCAGAAGGGTAGGGACGTGTGGAAGAGGGAGTAGTGTTGAGAGGGGTAGTACTGCAGGGAGGTGAGCAATAAGGCTTCAGAGTAGTGAGAATTGAGGAGGAGAAGAAAGCTGTGGAGGTGGAGGAGTTAATGTAAATGAGGTTTTCTGGAGGTTGAGTAAATGGTGGATGATTTGGACTGGATTGAGGTGATGGTAGGTATTGAGGAGGGGATGGTAGCAGCAGTGTTCAGGGTCGTGGTCAAAGGAGAGCCTGGGGTCGGGGAATCAGAATTTAAATCTGTGGGGCTAGTTGATGAAGGGGCAAGCCTCAGTGCCTAGCATAATGATGTAAAATCTTCATTCGTTACTGGTCGTAGTAAACCTGGAATATCTTGAAGACAGAAACAGTCAACCCCTCAGGCTGCCCTTTAGGGGTATGGACCACAAAACTAAACAGGGGAATCCCGTGCCATGGCTCCTCCAGGCCGTTCGTAACTGGCACAGAGTCAGCCTTTCACCAAGAGAAAGAAACGGAAAGAGATGGAGAAAAGACCGTCCAGAATGAGTTGAGTCGAGGGCTGAGGCCGAGGAGTGATCCCAACATCGGGTCCCAATTTCCGTCTCTCAAGGATCCCATGGTAACAGCAGGCATGGAATGGGGAGCGTGGGGGGGGTTATGATTGTTGTTGACTCCTTGTGAACTGTCTGCCAGCCATTGAGAGAAGAGACTATACGTCACAATGGCAACCCTGGATACCATGTGGATTGAACTCCGTGATGGCAATGGAATCAATGGAATGAACATAAAAGAATAATTCCTCATCATAGTGCTGGTTGAAGATCTGTCCTCGATTCGTTCCAACAAGTCGTCCAAAGATTTCACAGACATTCTCAAACACTCTCCCAAAGAGGGCCGCTAATTAGTAAACATACCGTGGGTAAGTCTAATCACTTGGAGATGGATGAACCCGGTGTCGTCTTCTCGCTGTTCGCTCTTTCACATCCATCCTGGAGGTGGAAGCTTCTAACACGAAGAAAAAAAACGTAAAGTGTAGGGGGGACTAAAGCAAAAAGGACGTGAGAGGGGAGACGAAAGGAGAAGGTGGGGGGAAGGCAAGAGGTCTCGGATCAGGACAGGGGTGGGGGGCGGGGGCATCGGAGACCTGACAAACGCAAATAAAAGAAATTATATGTCAGAATTCAGCTACACATACATAGCAAGGCAGCAGTATGAAAATACAAACTACCAAATCATACACGCAGGGACACACTCGAAAGCAAAAAAGCAAATAAGAATAAAGAAAATATTTTACGAAGACCCCCCCTCTTCCCCACCGAACCCTCCCTTCCCTTGTAGCTTCCCCACCCCCCCTACCCAGCATCCATCAACCCCTTCCCCCTTCCCCCATGACAACAACCTATCCCCCAACCAATTCCCCTTTAATAACCTCCTCCCCAACCCAACTAATCCCCCCCCAACTCTCTCCCTCAACCCGGCCAGCCCCCATACCTCCCCCCTTCCCAATCCCATCTAATCCCCCCCCCTCTCCTTCAACCCAGTCAGTCCCCTTACCTCCCCTCCCTCACCCCAATTCATTCCACTCCCCCCTCCCCAACTCATTCCACTCCCCCCCCCCCCCGCAACTCCCGGCGCAATTTCGACAGGTGAACGTGGAAGCGGAGCATCAGGCTAATGAAAGCGTCTGTCAGAAGTCGGGATTCCATTATTGAATAAACTTTTTTTTTTTTGGGGGGGGGGGGGGAGGGCGCCTGCTCCCCGCATTTGTGAGTAAATTGTTTTTCTTCCATGTTGTATTCACTTGTTTTTCTCTATCAACTAATAATGCATCGTTATTCCTTTTTTTTCTTTTTTTTTTTCTTTTTTTCTTTTTTTTGGTAATTCATTACGAGAGCTGCTCCTCGAAAAAAAATACATAATCACACTAACACATTCACCTTGACAAGTGGAAAAGTAATTATTAATCCTTGTCTCACGTTTACAGATCAGGATTAGGGTAATTATTCGCACAAAAGTATTTCCTGCTGTACGTTAATTATCACATTGTTTCGGGGAGCAATTAACCAGAAATGATTAATTATGTTGAAAAGGAATATTACAGTGAGTGAATGTTATCATGAAGACCCCTAATCAGTGCCCTTGCAGTTAGGGCAGTGCCTTCCCCTGCCAGGTTGGGTGCCACTCCACATCAGCCACCGAGGCCCTGCTCAGCTCGCCCTCTCCTTGCGCAGTAAGTAAAGAAAGTAAGCTTATTTTCTATAGATTTTCCATTCCGACGTTCTGTATTTACCATATATTGAAACAAAGAACTGCTCCAGTATCAATTTACTCTGTTTTTAACATAGCATGAAACGGTGCATCCTAAGTTTAAACCGCTAGTCAGCTGTAGGAAATGAATCATTGTGAAGCTATTTTACAATTGAAGCTACCGTAGGAGTTAATTAGGCGAGGGTGGCGTGCAAATAACGTTAGAGCAAAAGGTTGAGATTCTGTGAAATGTGAATTTTGTCCAAACATATCACAAAGACCTACCTACACTTTTTTCTTTTTTTTTTCTTTTACCCTTTGACCTTGTTCATCCGTGACTTTTACTTTTTACCTTTGACTTTCTTTCGTTCTTGACTCATACGTCTTATTCTATTCTTGGTTCCTAAAGACAATAAGGATGCCGAGAGACCAAAAGGTCAACGAGATAGAGAGATTGAGAGGTAGATAGATAGATAGATAGATAAATAGATAGATAGATAGATAGAGAGAGATGGGGGGATGGGGAGCGGGAGAAAGAGACACAGAGAGTGAGGGAGAAAGAGAAAGGGACGGAGATGAGAGAGTGAGGGTGAGGGGACACAGGGAATGAGAGTGGGGGGGGAAGAAATAGAGAGAGAGTGAGTGGGTGAAGAAAGAGCGAGTGAAAGAGAATCAGAAAGTAGTTTAATCAAATGGCAACATGGAGGCAGAGGAGCCTTCTTCCGCTCTTTATCTCTTTATTAAGAATAAATCAGGAAGACACATTTCAATCCTAGGTTCTACTAAGGCTTTCTTGTGTTTAATCTTCATATTAATTATGCATGTGCTCTCGCGCTCTCTCTCTCTCTCTCTCTCCTCTGTCTCTCTCTCTCTCTGTCTCTCTCTCTCTCTCTCTCTGTCTCTCTCTCTATCTATCTATCTATATAATATATATATATATATATATATATATATATATATATATATATATATATATACATGTGTGTGTGTGTGTGTGTGTGTGTGTGTGTGTTTATATATATATATATATATATATATATATATATATATATATATATATATATATATATATATATATATATATATATATAAATTCCACTCCCCCCTCCTCCCGCAACTCCCGGCGCCCCGCCCAGGCGCGAGAAGTTGCAATTGTCGCCCGGAGGTTACTGCTGTGGCTGGGCACCACGGTGGGTAAGGACTAAGCTCTGTCGCGTCAGCACTCGCTGACACACGTTGATCGAGTCGACTTCTGTCAGGCCAGGCTCCCCCATAGCCCGGGCGAGGCCCAGCTTCGCATATCGGACTTATCCTTATCCTTAGAAAGGCAGCAGTCTAAGAATACAAACTACTAAATCATACACGCACGGACACACTCGAAAGCAAAAAAGCAAATAGAAACTGAGAAAATATTTTACGAAGACACCCCTCTTCCTTACTGAACCCTCCCCTCCCTTGTAGCTTCTCCCCCCCCCCCAGCATCCATCAACCAATTCCCCTTTAATAACCCCCTCCCCAACCCAGCTAATCCCCCCCCCAACTCTCTCCCTCAACCCGGCCAGCCCCCTTACCTCCCCCTCCCCAATCCTATCTAATCCCCCCTTCTCCCTTCCTCAACCCAGTCAGCCCCCTTACCTCCCCCCCCTCACCCCAACTCATTCCACTTCCCCTTCCTCACCTACCCCCCCTTCTCAACTCATTCCACTTCCCCTCCCTCACCCCCACCCCTCCCCAAATCATTCCACTCCCCGCAACTCCCGGCGCAATTTCGACAGGTGAACGTGGAAGCGGAGCATCAGGCTAATGAAAGCGTCTGTCAGAAGTCGGGATTCCATTATTGAATAAACTTTTTTTTTTTTTTTTTTTTTTTTTTTTGAGTGGGGGAGGGCGCCAGCTCCCCGCATTTGTGAGTAAATTGTTTTTCTTCCATGTGTTCACTTTTATTTCAATCAACTAATAATGCATTGTTATTCCTTTTTTGTTTTTGGCAATTCATTACGAGAGCTGCTCCTTATACAAAAAAAAAAAAAGAAAGAAAGAAAGAAAAAAAAACATAATCACAATAATACATTCACCTTGATAAGTGGAAAAGTAATTTTCAATCCTTGTCTCACGTTTACAGATCAGGATTAGGGTAATTATTCGCACAAAAGTATTTCATTCATTACTGGTCGTAGTAAACCTGGAATATCTTGAAGACAGAAACAGTCAACCCCTCAGGCTGCTCTTCAGGGGTAAGGGCCACACAACTAAACAGGGGAATCCCGTGCCATGGCTCCTCCAGGCCGCTCGTAACTGGCACAAAGTCAGCCTTTCACCAAGAGAAAGAAACGGGAAAGGAAGGAGAAAAGACCGTCCAAAATGAGTTGAGTCGAGGGCTGAGGCTGAGGAGTGATCCCCAGCTTCGGGTCCCAGTCTCCGTCCCTTAAGGACCCCATGGTAACAGCAGGCATGGAATGGGGAACGTGGGGGGGGGGGTATGATTGTTGTTGACTCCTTGTGAACTGTTGTCTTCCAGCCATTGAGAGAAGAGACTATACGTCACCATGGCAACCCTGGATACCATATGGATTGAACTCCGTGATGGCAATGGAATCAATGGAATGACCATAAAAAAATAATTCCTCATCATGGTGCTGGTTGAAGATCTGTCCTCGATTCGTTCCAACAAGTCGTCCAAAGATTTCACAGACATTCTCAAATACTCTCCCGAAGAGGGCCGCTAATTAGTAAACATACCGTGGGTGAGTCTATCACTTGGAGATGGATGAGCCCGGTGTCGTCTTCTCGCTGTTCGCTCTTTCACATCCATCCTGGAGGTGGAAGCTTCTAACACGAAAAAAAGTAAAGGGTAGGGGGGACTAAAGCAAAAAGGCGTGAGAGGGGAGACGAAAGGAGAAGGTGGGGGTTAGGGGGGTGGGGGGAGGTGAGAGGTCTCGGATCAGGACAGGGAATGGAGTGTGGGGGGTGGGGTGGGATTGGGGATCGAAGACATGACAAACGCAAATAAAAGAAATTATATGTTAGAATACAACAACACATACATAGAAAGGCAGCAGTCTGAGAATACAAACTACCAAATTATACACGCACGGTCACACTCGAAAGCAAATAAAGATAAAGAATACAGTTTACGAAGACCCCCTCTCTTCTTTACCGAACCCTCCCCTCCCTTGTAGCTCCCCCCAGCATCCATCAACCCCTTCCCCCTTCTCCCATGACAACAACCCATCCCCCAACCAATTCCCCTTTAATAACCCCCTCTCCAACCCAGCTAATCCCCCCCCAACTCTCTCCCTCAACCCGGCCAGCCCCCTTACCTCCCCCCTCCCCAATCCCATCTAATCCCCCCTCTCCCTCCCTCAACCCAGTCAGCCCCCTTACCTCCCCCCTCACCCCAACTCCTTCCACTCCCCCCTTCCTCACCTACCCTCCCTCCTCAACTCATTCCACTTCCCCCTCCCTCACCCCCCCCCCCCCCCACCCATTCCACTCCCCCCGCAACTTCCGGCGCAATTTCGACAGGTGAACGTGGAAGCGGAGCATCAGGCTAATGAAAGCGTCTGTCAGAAGTCGGGATTCCATTATTGGATAAACTTTTTTTTTTTTTTTTGAGTGGGGGAGGGCACCTGCTCCCCGCATTTGTGAGTAAATTGTTTTTCTTCCATGTTGTGTTCACTTTTTTTTCAATCAACTAATAATGCATTGTTATTCCTTTTTTTTTTTTTTTTTTTTGTAATTCATGTTATTCCCCCTTTTTTTTCTTTCTTTTTTTGGTAATTCATTACGATAGCTGCTCCTGATACGAAAAAAAAAAAACATAATCACACTAACACATTCACCTTGACAAGTGGAAAAGTAATTTTCAATCCTTGTCTCACGTTTACAGATCAGGATTAGGGTAATTATTCGCACAAAAGTATTTCCTGCTGTACGTTAATTATCACATTGTTTCGGGGAGCAATTAACCAGAAATGATTAATTATGTTGAAAAGGAATATTACAGTGAGTGAATGTTATCATGAAGACCCCTAATCAGTGCCCTTGCAGTTAGGGCAGTGCCTTCCCCTGCCTGATTGGGTGCCACTCCACATCAGCCACCGAGGTCCTGCTCAGCTCGCCCTCTCCTTGCGCAGTAAGTAAAGAAAGTAAGCTTATCTTCTATAGATTTTCCATTCCGATGTTCTGTATTTACCATATATTGAAACAAAGAACTGCTCCAGTATCAATTTCCTTGATTTTTAACATTGCATAAAACGGTGCATCCTAAGTTTAAACCGCTAGTCAGCTGTAGGAAATGAATCATTGTGAAGCTATTTTACAATTGAAGCTACCGTAGGAGTTAATTAGGCGAGGGTGGCGTGCAAATAACGTTAGAGCAAAAGGTTGATATTCTGTGAAATGTGAATTTTGTCCAAACATATCACAAAGGCCTACCTACATTTTTTTTTTTTTTTTTAACCCTTTGACCTTGTTCATCCGTGACTTTTACTTCTTACCTTTGACTTTCTTTCGTTCTTGACTCATACGTCTTATTCTATTCTTGGTTCCTAAAGACAATATGGATGTCGAGAGAACAAAAGGTCAACGAGAGAGATAGAGAGGTAGATAGATAGATAAATAGACAGAGATAAATAGATAGATAAAGAGAGGGAGGAGGGATGGGGAGCGGGAGAAAGAGACACAGAGAGTGAGAGAGAAAGAGAAAGGGACGGAGATGAGAGAGTGAGGGGGAGGGGACAGAGAGAATTAGAGTGGAAGAAATAGCGAGAGAGTGAGTGGGTGGAGAAAGAGCGAGTGAAAGAGAATCAGAAAGTAGTTTAATCAGATGGAAACATGGAGGCAGAGCAGCTTTCTTCCGCTCTCCATCTCTTTATTAAGAATAAATCAGGAAGACTCACATTTCAATCCTAGGTTCTACTACGGCTTTCTTGTGTTTAATCTTCATATTAATTATGCATGTGCTCTCGCTCTCTCTCTCTCTCTCTCTCTCTCTCTCTCTCTCTCTCTCTCTCTCTCTCTCTCTATATATATATATATATATATATATATATATATATATATACATATATATATATATATATATATATATATATATATATATATATATATGTGTGTGTGTGTGTGTGTGTGTGTGTGTGTGTGTGTGTATGTGTGTATTTATATATATATATATATATATATATATATATATATATATATATATATATATATATATATACTATATATATATATATATAAATTCCACTCCCCCCCCGCAACTCCCGGCGCCCCGCCCAGACGCGAGAAATTGCAATTGTCGCCCGGAGGTTACTGCTGTGGGCGGGCACCACGGTGGGTAAGGACTAAGCTCTGTCGCGTCAGCACTCGCTGACACACGTTGATCGAGTCGACTTCTGTCAGGCCGGGCTCCCCCATAGCCCGGGCGAGGCCCAGCTTCGCATATCGGACTTATCCTTATCCTTAGAAAGGCAGCAGTCTAAGAATACAAACTACTAAATCATACACGCACGGACACACTCGAAAGCAAAAAAGCAAATAGAAACTGAGAAAATATTTTACGAAGACACCCCCCTCTTCCTTACTGAACTCTCCCCTCCCTTGAAGCTTCTCCCTCCCCCACCCCAGCGTCCATCAATCCTTCCCCCTTCCCCCATGACAACAACTCATCCCCCAACCAATTCCCTTTAATAACCCCCTCCCCAACCCAGCTAATCCCCCCCCAACTCTCTCCCTCAACCCGGCCAGCCCCCTTACCTCCCCCTCCTCACCTCCCCCCTCCCCAATCCCATCTAACCCCCCCCCCCCCAACTCTCTCCCTCAACCCGGCCAGCCCCCTTACCTCCCCCTCCCTCACCCCAACTCATTCCACTTCCCCCTCCCTCACCTTGCCCCATCCCCAACTCATTCCACCCCCCCCCCCCCCGCAACTCCCGGCGCAATTTCGACAGGTGAACGTGGAAGCGGAGCATCAGGCTAATGAAAGCGTCTGTCAGAAGTCGGGATTCCATTAATGATTTTTTTTTTTTTTTTTTTGGGGGGGGGGGGGGAGGGCGCCTGCTCCCCGCATTTGTGAGTAAATTGTTTTTCTTCCATGTTGTGTTCACTTTTCTTTCAATCAACTAATAATGCATTGTTATTCCATTTTTTTGTTGGTAGTTCATTACGAGAACTGCTCCTGATACGAAAAAAATACATAATCACACTAACACATTCACCTTGACAAGTGGAAAAGTAATTTTTAATCCTTGTCTCACGTTTACAGATCAGGATTAGGGTAATTATTCGCTCAAAAGTATTTCCTCCTGTACGTTAATTATCACATTGTTTCGGGGAGCAATTAACCAGAAATGATCTATTATGTTGAAAAGGAATATTACAGGAGTGAATGTTATCATGAAGACCCTTAATCAGTGCCCTTGCAGTTAGGGCAGTGCCTTCCCCTGCCTGGTTGGGTGCCACTCCACATCAGCCACCGAGGTCCTGCTCAGCTCGCCCTCTCCTTGCGCAGTAAGTAAAGAAAGTAAGATTATCTTCTATAGATTTTCCATTTCGACGTTCTGTATTTACCATATATTGAAACAAAGAACTGCCCCTGTATCAATTTACTTTGTTTTTAACATAGCATAAAACGGTGCATCCTACGTTCAAACCGCTAATCAGCTGTAGGAAATGAATCATTGTGAAGCTATTTTACAATTCAACGTGCCGCGGAAGTTAATCAGTCGATGGTGGCGTGCAAATATTGTTACAAAAAAGGCTGAGATTCTCTGAAATGTGAATTTTGTCCTAACATATAACAATGATCAACACCTACACATTGTTTTACCTTGTGACCTTCATTAGCGACTTTTCCGTTTAATCGTTGACTCTTCTCTCTCAGTTTTGCTCTATTCCTGATTTTTAAAAATATACTTTAGATATCGAGAGACCAAAAGGTCAACCGGAGAGTGAGAGAGAGAGAGAGAGAGAGAGAGAGAGAGAGAGAGAGAGAGAGAGAGAGAGAGAGAGAGAGAGAGAGAGAGAGAGAGAGAGAGAAAGAGAAAGAGAAAGAGAATCGGAAAGTAAGTAGTCAAATAAAAACAGAGGCAGGGCAGCCTAGTTCCACTCTTCCCCCCTTTTTAAAGAGTGTGTAGACCAGAAAGACATGCATTTTAATCCTAGTTTCCACTGTGCGTATATCATATATACGTATATGATGATTCAAATAGAAACCCGAGAGGAAAATGCGAAAAGGCATTTCATGTAACGAACCCCGAACAGAGTTGAATTAGGCAAAAACGTGGGGACATTAATACACACACAAGGCAGAGAGACCAAGAGAAAGAAAGAAAAGCGTGTATGTATTTCTATCAAGGGGAAACCCGAAATTATACACCCAAGTGGCGGATGGTGATTTTGGGGCAAAAAAATGAAGGAAGGAAGAGGGGCAGGAGGAGGAGGAAAAGGAAGAGCTGGAGGAGGAAGAGGAGGTAGAGGTAGAGGAGGAGGAGGTGGTAGAGGAGGAGCCTGTTCATTACCCCATAAGGCAAAATCCTCTGTCCCACACCCCAGATACAAGTCCCTAAAGAAATAGGGTCTGCTTATGAGTGGTTAATGGTTAATAGTTACAAAACAAAAGAAATGTACGAGACTTCAAAGGTCATATAACACTATGGATAGGTGTATTAGTGAAAGGGGTAAATAAGGGGGGGGGGGGTTAGTTAATGATTAAATGTACTAGGCATCAAAAGTCAAAAACAGTTCAGGATAGTATAGTATTGAAAGGAATAAAGAGGGGGGGGGAGTGGTATAGCAGTTCGTGATAGCATAGCACTGAAAGAGGTAAAGAGGGATTAGGGTAGTTAGCAAAAGGAAAAAGGGGAGTTTAAGAGCAATTATACCAGTTTCAGGGGGAAAAAACTCAGGAGGAAGAGAATTCCGGGAAGGGGGTTGTTGTAACAAAGGGTCACATCCAGGGGAAAGCGGAAGGAATAATGAGAAAGCAAAGGGGATGATGCAGATGAAGCAGGGGGGAATGGGATGGGTTTGGAGGGAGTAGGAGGAAGGGGTGTAAGAGGGACATGAGTAAGAGAATTCTGACATTGACAGGGAAAAGGTTGATATAGTCAGACAGAGAGAGACTCTCCACCGATATAAGAAAGTGGAGGTCATTTCTAAATTCTTTGCAATACTGGTGGAAGACTTATGGCGCCCTCTAGGGGGAATGGTGTAGCATTGTGCTGATATTGCATCGTAGTCCACGAGGCAGGTAAGTATTTTTTTCCCACAATCTGACCAATCCTTGTGGACAGGTCAGTTTGTCGGGGATATGGAGACAGTTCTGGTGCAAGTATTGAGGGAGGGATGAGGCCAGGCATGTCAGTTCGGGTTCATATTGCTTTAGCTTAGGGTTTAGATGCAACTGCGACAAGGTGGGAACGGTTGGGGCGGATGCGCAAGGAAACTTTGCCTACTAGTTTTCGGAGGCATTGCTGGACGAGCAGAGTGTTGTCAGAAAAGGGCTGTAGAGGGGATGGCAGTTTCATTTGGTTGGACTAAATAAAGTATTGAAAGGGTTTGTAGAGGTGGGGGTAGCAGAAGGGTGGGGTCGTGTGGAAGAGGGAGTAGTGTTGAGAGAGGTAGTACTGCAGGGAGGTGAGCAATAAGGCTTCAGAGTAGTGAGAATTGAGGAGGAGAAGAAAGCTGTGGAGGTGGAGGAGTTAATGTAAATGAGGTTTTCTGGAGGTTGAGTAAATGGTGGATGATTTGGACTGGACTGAGGTGATGGTAGGTATTGAGGAGGGGATGGTAGCAGCAGTGTTCAGGGTCGTGGTCAAAGGAGAGCCTGTGGTCGGGGAATCAGAATTTAAATCTGGAGGACTAGTTGATAAAGGAGCAAGCCTCAGTGCCTATCATAATGATGTAAAATCTTCATTCATTACTGGTCGTCTTAAACCTGGAATATCTTGAAGACAGAAACAGTCAACCCTTCAGGCTGCCCTTCAGGGGTAAGGACCACACAACTAAACAGGGGAATCCCGTGTCATGGCTCCTCCAGGCCGCTCGTAACTGGCACAAAGTCAGCCTTTCACCAAGAGAAAGAAACGGGAAAGGAAGGAGAAAAGACCGTCCAAAAGGAGTTGAGTCGAGGGCTGAGGCTGAGGAGTGATCCCCAGCTTCGGGTCCCAGTCTCCGTCCCTTAAGAACCTCATGGTAACAGCAGGCATGGAATGGGGAGCGTGGGGGGGGGGGGGGTATGATTGTTGTTGACTCCTTGTGAACTGTCTGCCAGCCATTGAGAGAAGAGACTATACGTCACCATGGCAACCCTGGACACCATATGAACTGAACTCCGTGTTGTCAATGGAATCAATGGAATGAACATAAAAAAATAATTCCTCATCATAGTGCTGGTTGAAGATCTGTCCTCGATTCGTTCCAACAAGTCGTCCAAAGATTTCACAGACATTCTCAAACACTCTCCCAAAGAGGGCCGCTAATTAGTAAACATACCGTGGGTAAGTCTATCACTTGGAGATGGATGAACCCGGTGTCGTCTTCTCGCTGTTCGCTCTTCCTCATCCATCCTGGAGGTGGAAGCTTCTAACACGAAGAAAAACGTAAAGTGTAGGGGGAACTAAAGCAAAAAGGAAGTGAAAGGGGAGACGAAAGGAGAAGGTGGGGGTTAGGGGGTAGGGGAGGGAGGCAAGAGGTCTTGGATCAGGACAGGGAATGGAGGAGGTGAGTGTGTGTGTGTGTGTGGGAGGGGGGGGGGGGGGGGTGATCGGAGACCTGACAAACATAAATAAAAGAACTTATGTTAGAATACAGCAACGCATACATAGAAAGGCTGCAGTATGAAAATACAAACTACCAAAACACGCACGGACACTTGAAAGCAAAAAAGCAAATAGAAACTAAGAAAATATTTTACGAAGACACCCCCTCTTCCTCACCGACCCCTCCCCTCCCTTGTAGCTTCTCCCTCCCCCTCCCCCCAGCATCCATCAACCCCTTCCCCCTTCCCCCATGACAACCCATCCCCCAACCAATTCCCTTTAATAACCCCCTCCCCAACCCAGCTAATCCCCCCCCCCCCAACTCTCTCCCTCAACCCGGCTAGCCCCCTTACCTCCCCCCTCCCCAATCCCATCTAATCCCCCCCCCCTCTCTCTCCCTCAACCCAGTCAGTCCCCTTACCTCCCCCTCCCTCACCCCAACTCATTCCACTCCCCCTTCCCTCACCTACCCCCCCGCCTCCCTCAACTCATTCCACTCCCCCCTCCCTCACCTTCCCCCTCCCCAACTCATTCCATTCCCCCTCCCTCCCCCCCCCTCCCCCGCAACTCCCGGCGCAATTTCGACAGGTGAACGTGGAAGCGGAGCATCAGGCTAATGAAAGCGTCTGTCAGAAGTCGGGATTCCATTATTGGATACACTTTTTTTTTCTTCTTCTTTTTTTTGAGTGGGGGAGGGCACCAGCTCCCCGCATTTGTGAGTAAATTGTTTTTCTTCCATGTGTTCACTTTTATTTCAATCAACTAATAATGCATTGCTATTATTATTATTTTTTTTTTTTATTGGTAATTCATTACGAGAGCTGCTCCTGATACGAAAAAAAAATACATAATCACAATAATACATTCACCTTGACAAGTGGAAAAGTAATTTTTAATCCTTGTCTCACGTTTACAGATCAGGATTAGGGTAATTATTCGCATAAAAGTATTTCCTGCTGTACGTTAATTATCACATTGTTTCGGGGAGCAATTAACCAGAAATGATTAATTATGTTGAAAAGGAATATTACAGTGAGTGAATGTTATCATGAAGACCCTTAATCAGTGCCCTTGCAGTTAGGGCAGTGCCTCTCCTGCCTGATTGGGTGCCACTCCACATCAGCCACCGAGGTCCTGCTCAGCTCGCCCTCTCCTTGCGCAGTAAGTAAAGAAAGTAAGCTTATCTTCTATAGATTTTCCATTCCGACGTTCTGTATTTACCATATATTGAAACAAAGGACTGCTCCTGTATCAATTTCCTTTATTTTTAACATAGCATAAAACGGTGCATCCTACGTTCAAAACGCTAATCAGCTGTATAAAATGAATCATTGTGAAGCTATTTTACAATTCAACCTGCCGCGGGAGTTAATCAGTCGATGGTGGTGTGCAAATATTGTTACAGAAAAAGGCTGACATTCTCTGAAATGTGAATTTTGTCCTAACATGTAACAATGATCAACACCTACACATTGTTTTACCTTGTGACCTTCATTAGCGACTTTTCCGTTTAATCGTTGACTCTTCTCTCTCTGTTTTGCTCTATTCCTGATTTTTAAAAATATACTTTAGATATCGAGAGACCAAAAGGTCAACCGGAGAGTGAAAGAGAGAGAGAGAGAGAGAGAGAGAGAGAGAGAGAGAGAGAGAGAGAGAGAGAGAGAGAGAGAGAGAGAGAGAGAAAGAGAAAGAGAAAGAGAATCGGAAAGTAAGTAGTCAAATAAAAACAGAGGCAGGGCAGCCTAGTTCCACTCTTCCCCCCTTTTTAAAGAGTGTGTAGACCAGAAAGACATGCATTTTAATCCTAGTTTCCACTGTGCGTATATCATATATACGTATATGATGATTCAAATAGAAACCCGAGAGGAAAATACGAAAAGGCATTTCATGTAACGTATCCCCGGACAGAGTTGAATTAGGCAAGAACGTGGGGACATTAATACACACACAAGGCAGAGAGACCAAGAGAAAGAAAGAAATGCGTGTATGTATTTCTATCAAGGGGAAACCCGAAATTATACACCCAAGTGGCGGATGGTGATTTTGGGGCAAAAAAATGAAGGAAGGAAGAGGGGCAGGAGGAAGAGGAAACGGAAGAGCTGGAGGAAGAAGAGGAGGTAGAGGTAGAGGAGGAGGAGTTGGTAGAGGAGGAGCCTGTTCATTACCCCATAAGGCAAAATTCCTCTGTCCCACACCCCAGATACAGGTCCCTAAAGAAATAGGGTCTGGTTATGAGTGGTTAATGGTCAATGGTCATAAAGCAAAAGAAATGTTCGAGACTTCAATGGTCAAATAGCACTATGAATAAGTGTATTAGTGAAAGGGGTAAATAAGGGGGGGGTTAGTTGATGATTAAATGCACTAGGCATCAAAAGTCAAAAACAGTTCAGGATAGTATAATGTTGAAAGGAATAAAGAGGGGGGAGTGGTATAGCAGTTCGTGATAGTATAGCACTGAAAGGGGTAAAGAGGGATTAGGGTAGTTAGCAAAAGGAAAAAGGGGAGTTTAAGAGCAATTATACCAGTTTCAGGGGAAAAACACTCAGGAGGAAGAGAATTCCAGGAAGGGGGTTGTTGTAACAAAGGGTCACATCCAGGGGAAAGCGGAAGGAATAATGGGAAAGCAAAGGGGATGATGCAGATGAAGCAGGGGGGAATGGGATGGGTTGGGAGGGAGTAGGAGGAAGGGGTGTAAGAGGGAAATGAATAGGAGAATTCTAACATTGACTGGGGAAAGGTTGATATAGTCAGTCAGAGACAGACTCTCCACCGATATAAGAAAGTGGAGGTCATTTCTAAAGAGATATCTTTGCAATGCTGGTGGAAGACTTATGGCGCCCTCTAGGGGAATGGTGTAGCAGTGTGCTGATATTGCATCGTAGTCCACGAGCCAGGTAAGTCTTTTCCACAATCTAACCAAACCATGCCGTAGACAGGGTAGTTTGTCGGGGATATGAAGACAGTTCTGGTGCAAGTATTGAGGGAGGGATGAGGTCAGGTATGTCAGTTCGGGTTTATATTGCTTTAGCTTAGGGTTTAGATGCAACTGCGACAAGGTGGGAACGGTTGGGGCGGATGCGCAAGGAAACTTTGCCTACTAGTTTTCGGAGACATTGCTGGACGAGCAGAGTGTTGCCAGAAAAGGGCTGTAGAGGGGATGGCAATTTCATTCGGTTGGAGTAAATAAAGTATTGAAAAGGTTTGTAGAGGGGGGGGTGGGGTTAGCAGAAGGGTAAGGTCGTGTCGAAGAGGGAATAGTGTTGAGAGAGGTAGTACTGCAGGGAGGTGAGCAATAAGGCTTCAGAGTAGTGAGAATTGAGGAGGAGAAGAAAGCTGTGGAGGTGGAGTTAAAGTAAATGATGTTTTCTGGAGGTTGAGTAACTGGTGGATGATTTGGACTGGATTGAAGTGATGGTAGGTATTGAGGAGGGGATGGTAGCAGCAGTGTTCAGAGTCGTGGTCAAAGGAAAGCCTGGGGTCGGGGAATCAGAAATTAAACCTGGAAGGCTAGTTGATAAAGGGGCAAGCCTCAGTGCCTATCATAATGATGTAAAATCTTTATTCATTACTGGTCGTAGTAAACCTGGAATATCTTGAACACAGAAACAGTCAACCCATCAGGCTGCCCTTTAGGTGTAATGGGCACATAACTAAACAGGGGAATCCCGTGCCATGGCTCCTCCAGGCCGCTCGTAACTGGCACAAAGTCAGCCTTTCGCCAAGAGAAAGAAACGGAAAGGCAAGGAGAAAAGACCGTCCAGAATGAGTTGAGTCGAGGGCTGAGGCTGAGGAGTGAGTGGGTCCCAGGTTCCGTCTCTTAAGGACCCCATGGTAACAGCAGGCATGGAATGGGGAGCGTGGGGGATGGGGGGGTATGATTGTTGTTGACTCCTTGTGAACTGTCTGCCAGCCATTGAGAGAAGAGACTATACGTCTCCATGACAACCCTGGACACCATATGGACTGAACACCGTGATGGCAATAGAATCAATGGAATGAACATAAAAAATAATTCCTCATCATAGTGCTGGTTGAAGATCTGTCCTCGATGTTCCAAGTCGTCCAAAGATTTCACAGACATTCTCAAACACTCTCCCAAAGAGGGCCGCTAATTAGTAAACATACCGTGGGTAAGTCTATCACTTGGAGATGGATGAACCCGGTGTCGTCTTCTCGCTGTTCGCTCTTTCACATCCATCCCGGAGGTGGAAGCTTCTAACATAGAAAAAAAAGTAAAGGGTAGGGGGTACTAAATCAAAAAGGAAGTAAGAGGGGAGACGCAAGGAGAAGATGGAGGGTAGGGGGTAGGGGGAGGTGAGAGTTCTCGGATCAGGACAGGGAATGGAGGGGGTGGGGGTGGGGTGGGGATCGAAGACCTGATAAATACAAATAAACTTTATGTATGTTTCGAATACAGCAACTCATACATAAAAAGGCAGCTGTATGAAAATACAAACTACCAAATCATACACGCACGAACACACTCGAAAGCAAAAAATCAAATAAGAATGAAAATATTTTACGAAGACCCCCCTCTTCCCTTACTGAACCCTCCCCTCCCCTGTAGCTTCCCCCCCCCCCCTAGCATCCATCAACCCCTTCCTCCTTCCCCCATGACAAAAACCCATCCCCCAACCAATTCCCCTTTAATAATTAAACCCCCGCCCCAACCCAGCTAATCCCCCCCCCAAACTGTCTCCTTCAACCCGGCCAGCCCCCTTACCTCCCCCCTCCCCAATCCCATCTAATCCCCCCCCCCCCCTCCCGTCAACCCAGTCAGTCCCCTTACCTTCCGCCTCCCTCACCTCTCCCTTCCCTAACTCATTCCACTCCCCCCTCCCTAACCTACCCCCCCTCCCCAACTCATTCCACTCCCCCCCCGCAACTCCCGGCGCAATTTCGACAGGTGAACGTGGAAGCGGAGCATCAGGCTAATGAAAGCGTCTGTCAGAAGTCGGGATTCCATTATTGAATAAACTTTTTTTTTCTTTTTTTCCTTTTTTTGAGAGAGGGGGGAGGGCGCCAGTTCCCCCGCATTTGTGAGTAGATTGTTTTTCTTCCATGTGTTCACATTTATTTCAATCAACTAATAATGCATCGTTATTCCATTCTTTTTTTGGTAATTCATTACGATAGCTGCTCCTGATACGAAAAAAAAAAAAAAACATAATCACACTAACACATTGACCTTGACAAGTGGAAAAGTAATTTTTAATCCTTGTCTCACGTTTACAGATCAGGATTAGGGTAATTATTCGCACAAAAGTAATTCCTGCTGTACGTTAATTATCACATTGTTTCGGGGAGCAATTAACCAGAAATGATTAATTATGTTGAAAAGGAATATTACAGTGAGTGAATGTTATCATGAAGACCCCTAATCAGTGCCCTTGCAGTTAGGGCAGTGCCTTCCCCTGCCTGGTTGGGTGCCACTCCACATCAGCCACCGAGTTCCTGCTCAGCTCGCCCTCTCCTTGCGCAGTAAGTAAAGAAAGTAAGCTTATCTTCTATAGATTTTCCATTCCGATGTTCTGTATTTTCCAACCTGATGTTCTGTATTTATTTATTTATTTTCTGTATTTTGTATCTTTTTCTGTATTTACCATATATGGAAACAAAGGACTGCTCCTGTCTCAATTTCCTTTATTTTTAACATAGCATAAAACGGTGCATCCTACGTTCAAACCGCTAATCAGCTGTATAAAATGAATCATTGTGAAGCTATTTTACAATTCAACCTGCCGCGGGAGTTAATCAGTCGATGGTGGCGTGCAAATATTGTTACAGAAAAAGGCTGTGATTCTCTGAAATGTGAATTTTGTCCTAACATATAACAATGATCAACACTTACACATTGTTTTACCTTGTGACCTTCATTAGCGACTTGACTCTTGACGTTGACTCTTCTCTCTCTGTTTTGCTCTGTTCCTGATTTTTAAAATATACTTTAGATATCGAGAGAGCAAAAGGTCAACCGGAGAGAGAGAGAGAGAGAGAGAGAGAGAGAGAGAGAGAGAGAGAGAGAGAGAGAGAGAGAGAGAATCGGAAAGTAAGTAGTCAAATGAAAACAGAGGCAGGGCAGCCTAGTTCCACTCTTCCCCCCTTTTTAAAGAGTGTGTAGACCAGAAAGACATGCATTTTAATCCTAGTTTCCACTGCGCGTATATCATATATACGTATATGATGATTCAAATAGAAACCCGAGAGGAAAATACGAAAAGGCATTTCATGTAACGAACCCCGGACAGAGGTCAATTAGGCAAAAACGTGGGGACATTAATACACACACAAGGCAGAGAGACCGAGAGAAAGAAAGAAAAGCGTGTATGTATTTCTATCGAGGGGAAAAACCCGGAATTATCCACCCAAGTGGCGGATGGTGACTCTGGGGCGAAAAAATGAAGGATGGAAGAGGAACAGGAGGAGGAGGAAAATAAAGAGATGGAGGAGGGACAGGAGGAAGAGGAGGCAGAGGAGGAGGAGCCCCTTCATTACCCCATAAGGAAAATTCCTCTGTCCTACACCCCAGATACGGGTCCCTAATGAAATAGGGTCTGGTTATGAGTGGTTAATGGTTACAAAGTAAAAGAAATGTACGAGACTTCAAAGGCTATATAGCACTATGGATAGGTGTATAAGAGAAAGGGGTAAATAAGGGGGGGGGTTAGTTGATGATTAAATACACTAGGCATCAAAAGTCAAAAACAGTTCAGGATAGTATAGTATTGAAAGGAATAAAGAGGGGGGAGTGGTATAGCAGTTTGTGATAGTATAGCACTGAAAGGGATAAAGAGGGATTAGGGTAGTTAGCAAAGGGAAAAAGGGGAGTTTAAGAGCAATTATACCAGTTTCAGGGGAAAAAAACTCAGGAGGAAGAGAATTCCGGGAAGGGGGTTGTTGTAACAAAGGGTCACATCCAGGGGAAAGCGGAAGGGATAATGAGAGAGCAAAGGGGATGATGCAGATGAAGCAGGGGGGAATGGGATGGGTTGGGAGGGAGTAGGAGGAAGGGGTATAAGAGGGGCATGAGTAGGAGAATTCTGATACTGACTTGGAAAAGGTTGATATAGTCAGAAAGAGAAAGAGACTCTCCACTGATATAAGAAAGTGGAGGTCATTTCTAAAGAGATATCTTTGTAATACTGGTGGAAGACTTATGGCGCCCTCTAGGGGGGATGGTGTAGCATTGTGCCGATATTGCATCGTAGTCCACGAGGCAGGTAAGTATTTTTTTTTCCCACAATCTGACCAATCCTTGTGGACAGGGCAGTTTGTCGGGGATATGGAGACAGTCCTGGTGCAAGTATTGAGGGAGGGATGAGGTCAGGCACGTCAGTTCGGGTTTATATTGCTTTAGCTTAGGATTTTGATGCAACTGCGACAAGGTGGGAACGGTTGGGGCGGATGCACAAGGAAACTTTGCCTACTAGTTTTTGGAGGCATTGCTGGACGAGCAGAGTGTTGTCAGAAAAGGGCTGTAGAGAGGATCACAATCCCATTTGGCTGGGCTAAATAAAGTATTGAAAAGGTTTGTAGAGGTGGGGGTAGCAGAAGGGTAGGGTCGTGTGGAAGAGGAAATAGTGTTGAGAGAGGTTGTACTTCAGGGAGGTGAGCAATAAGGCTTCAGAGTAGTGAGAATGGAGGAGGAGAAGAAAGCTGTGGAGGTGCATGAGTTAAAGTAAATTAGATTTTCTGGAGGTTGAGTAAATGGTGGATGATTTGGACTGGACTGAGCAGATGGTAGGTACTGAGGAGGGGATGGTAGCAGCAGTGTTCAGGGTCGTGGTCAAAGGAGAGCCTGGGGTCGGGGAATCACAATTTAAATCTGTAGGGCTAGTTGATAAAGGGGCAAGCCTCAGTGCCTATCATAATGATGTAAAATCTTCATTCATTACTGGTCGTCTTAAACCTGGAATATCTTGAAGACAGAAACAGTCAACCCCCCAGGCTGCCCTTCAGGGGTAAGGGAATTTTTTTTTAATTTTAATTGAGAGAAGAGACTATACGTCCCCATGGCAAACCCTGGACACCATATGGACTGAACACCGTGATGTCAATGGAATCAATGGAATGAACATAAAAATAATTCCTCATCATAGTGCTGGTTGAAGATCTGTCCTCGATTCGTTCCAACAAGTCGTCGAAGGATTTCATAGACATTCTCAAATACTCCCAAAGAGGGCCGCTAATTAGTAAACATACCGTGGGTAAGTCTATCACTTGGAAATGGATGAACCCGGTGTCGTCTTCTCGCTGTTCGCTCTTCCTCATCCATCCTGGAGGTGGAAGCTTCTAACACAGAAAAAAAAAGTAAAGTGTAGGGGGGACTAAAGCAAAAAGGAAGTGAGAGGGGAGACGGAAGGAGAAGGTGGGGGGTGGGGGGGTGGGGGGAAGCAAGAGGTCTCGGATCAGGACAGGGAATGGAGTGTGGGGGGTGGGGTAGGATGAGGGATCGAAGACATGACAAACGCAAATAAAAGAAATTATATTTTAGAATTCAATAACACATACATAGAAAGGCAGCAGTCTGAAAATACAAACTACCAAATTATACACGCACGGTCACACTCGAAAGCAAAAAAGCAAATAAAGATAAAGAATATAGTTTACGAAGACCCCCCCTCTTCTTTACCGAACCCTCCCCTCCCTTGTAGCTTCCCCCCCTCCCCAGCAGCATCCATCAACCCCTTCCCCCTTCCTCCATGACAACAACCCATCCCCCAACCAATTACCCTTTAATAACCCCCTCCCCAACCCAGCTAATCTCCCCCCCCCCCCCATTCTCTCCCTCAACCCGGCCAGCCCCCTTACCTCCCCCCTCCCCAGTCCCATCTAATCCCCCCCTCTCCCTCCCTCAACCAAGTCAGTCCCCTTACCTCCCCCTCCCTCACCCCAACTCATTCCACTCCCCCCTTCCTCACCTACCCCCCTCCCTCCTCAACTCATTCCACTTCCCCCTCCCCTCCCCAACTCATTCCATCCCCCCCCCCCCCAACTCCCGGCGCAATTTCGACAGGTGAACGTGGAAGCGGAGCATCAGGCTAATGAAAGCGTCTGTCAGAAGTCGGGATTCCATTATTGGATAAACTTTTTTTTTTTTTTTTTTTTTTTTGAGTGGGGGAGGGCACCAGTTCCCCGCATTTGTGAGTAAATTGTTTTTCTTCCAAGTTGTGTTCACTTTTTTTCAATCAACTAATAATGCATTGTTATTCCTTTTTGTTGTTGGTAATTCATTGCGAGAGCTGCTACTGATACAAAAAAAAAATAAATAAATAAAAAAATAAATAAATAATAATAATAATAATAATAATAATAATAATAATAAATAAATAAAAATACATAATCACACTAATACATTCACCTTGACAAGTGGAAAAGTAATTTTTAATCCTTTTCTCACGCTTACAGATCAGGATTAGGGTAATTATTCGCTCAAAAGTATTTCCTCCTGTACGTTAATTATCACATTGTTTCGGGGAGCAATTAACCAGAAATGATTAATTATGTTGAAAAGGAATATTACAGTGAGTGAATGTTATCATGAAGACCCCTAATCAGTGCCCTTGCAGTTAGGGCAGTGCCTTCCCCTGCCTGATTGGGTGCCACTCCACATCAGCCACCGAGGTCCTGCTCGGCTCGCCCTCTCCTTGCGCAGTAAGTAAAGAAAGTAAGCTTATCATCTATAGATTTTCCAACCCGATGTTCTGTATTTTCCAACCTGATGTTCTGTATTTATTTCTTTATTTTCTGTATTTTGTATCTGTTTCTGTATTTACCATATGTGGAAACAAAGGACTGCTCCTGCATCTATTTCCTTTGTTTTTAACATCGCATAAAACGGTGCATCCTACGTTCAAACCGCTAATCAGCTGTATAAAATGAATCATTGTGAAGCTATTTTACAATTCAACCTGCCGCGGGAGTTAATCAGTCGATGGTGGCGTGCAAATATTGTTACAGAAAAAGGCTGACATTCTCGGAAATGTGAATTTTGTCCTAACATATAACAATGATCAACATCTACACATTATTTTACCTTGTGACCTTCATTAGCGACTTTTCCGTTTAATCGTTGACTCTTCTCTCTCTGTTTTGCTCTATTCTTGATTTTTAAAATATACTTTAGATATCGAGAGACCAAAAGGCCAACCGGAGAGAGAGAGAGAGAGAGAGAGAGAGAGAGAGAGAGAGAGAGAGAGAGAGAGAGAGAGAGAGAGAGAGAGAGAGAGAGAGAGAGAGAGAGAGAGAGAATCGGAAAGTAAGTAGTCAAATGGAAATAGAGGCAGGGCAGCCTAGTTCCACTCTTCCCCCCTTTTTAAAGAGTGTGTAGACCAGAGAGAGACATGCATTTTAATCCTAGTTTCCACTGAGCGTATATCATATATACGTATATGATGATTCAAATAGAAACCCGAGAGGAAAATACGAAAAGGCATTTCATGTAACGAACCCCGAACAGAGTTGAATTAGGCAAAAACGTGGGGACATTAATACACACACAAGACAGAGACCAAGAGAAAGAAAGGAAAGCGTGTATTTCTATCAAGGGGAAATCCGAAATTATACACCTAAGTGGCGGAAGGAAGAGGAACAGGAGGAGGAGGAAAAGAAAGAGATAGAGGAGGGACAGGAGGAAGAGGAGGTGGTAGAGGAATAGCTCGTTCACTTCCCCATAAGGAAAACTCCTCTGTCCCACACCCCAGATACAGGTCCCCAAAGAAATAGGGTCTGGTTATGAGTGGTTAATGGTCAATGGTCATAAAGCAAAAGAAATGTTCGAGACTTCAAAGGCCATATAGCATTATGGATAGGTGTATAAGTGAAAGGGGTAAATAAGGAGGGGGGGTTAGTTGATGATTAAATACACTAGGCATCAAAAGTCAAAAACAGTTCAGGATAGTATAGTATTGAAAGGAATAAACAGTGGGGTAGTGGTATAGCAGTTCATGATAGTATAGCACTGAAAGGGGTAAAGAGGGATTAGGGTAGTTAGCAAAAGGAAAAAGGGGAGTTTAAGAGCAATTATACCAGTTTCTGGGGAAAAAAACTCAGGAGGAAGAGAATTCCGGGAAGGGGGTTGTTGTAACAAAGGGTCACATCCAGGGGAACGCGGAAGGAATAATGAGAAAGCAAAGGGGATGATGCAGATGAAGCAGGGGGGAATGGGATGGGTTTGGAGGGAGTAGGAGGAAGGGGTGTAAGAGGGACATGAGTAAGAGAATTCTGACATTGACAGGGAAAAGGTTGATATAGTCAGACAGAGAGAGACTCTCCACCGATATAAGAAAGTGGAGGTCATTTCTAAATTCTTTGCAATACTGGTGGAAGACTTATGGCGCCCTCTAGGGGGAATGGTGTAGCATTGTGCTGATATTGCATCGTAGTCCACGAGGCAGGTAAGTATTTTTTTTTTCCAGAATCTGACCAATCCTTGTGGACAGGGCAGTTTGTCGGGGATATGGAGACAGTTCTGGTGCAAGTATTGAGGGAGGGATGAGGTCAGGCATGTCACTTCGGGTTCATATTGCTTTAGCTTAGGATTTGGATGCAACTGCGACAAGGTGGGAACGATTGGGGCGGATGCGCAAGGAAACTTTGCCTACTAGTTTTCGGAGGCATTGCTGGACGAACAGTGTTGTCAGAAAAGGGCTGTAGAGGGAATCACAATCCTATTTGGCTGGGCTAAATAAAGTATTGAAAAGGTTTGTAGAGGTGGGGGTAGCAGAAGGGTGGGGTCGTGTGGAAGAGGGAGTAGTGTTGAGAGAGGTAGTACTGCAGGGAGGTAAGGAATAAGGCTTCAAAGTAGTGAGAATGAAGGAGAAGAAAGTTGTGGAGGTGGAGGAGTTAATGTAAATGATGTTTTCTGGAGGTTGAGTAACTGGTGGATGATTTGGACTGGTCTGAGGTGATGGCAGGTATTGAGGAGGGGATGGTAGCAGCAGTGTTCAGGGTCGTGGTCAAAGGAGAGCCTGGGGTCGGGGAATCAGAATTTAAATCTGTAGGGCTAGTTGATAAAGGGGCAAGCCTCAGTGCCTATCATAATGATGTAAAATCTTCATTCATTACTGGTCGTAGTAAACCTGGAATATCTTGAAGACAGAAACAGTCAACCCCTCAGGCTGCCCTTCATGGGTAAGGCTCCCACAACTAAACAGGGGAATCCCGTGCCATGGCTCCTCCAGGCCGCTCGTAACTGGCACAAAGTCAGCCTTTCACCAAGAGAAAGAAACGGAAAGGCAAGGAGAAAAGACCGTCCAAAATGAGTTGAATCGAGGGCTGAGGCTGAGGAGTGATCCCAACGGGTCCCAGTCTCCGTCCCTTAAGAACCCCATGGTAACATCAGGCATGGAATGGGGGGGGGGGGGGGTATCAGTGTTGTTGACCTTGTGAACTGTCTGCCAGCCATTGAGAGAAGAGGCTATACGTCACCATGGCAACCCTGGACACCATATGGACTGAACACCGTGATGTCAATGGAATCAATGGAACATAAAAAAATAATTCAATCAGAATCAATGGAATGAACATAAAAAAATAATTCCTCATCATAGTGCTGGTTGAAGATCTGTCCTCGATTCGTTCCAACAAGTCGTCCAAAGATTTCACAGACATTCTCAAACACTCTCCCAAAGAGGGCCGCTAATTAGTAAACATACCGTGGGTAAGTCTATCACTTGGAGATGGATGAACCCGGTGTCGTCTTCTCGCTGTTCGCTCTTCCTCATCCATCCTGGAGGTGGAAGTGGAAGCTTCTAACACAGAAAAAAAAGTAAATTGTAGGGGGGACTAAAGCAAAAAGGAAGTGAGACAGGAGACGAAAGAAGGTGGGTGGTAGGGGTGGGGTGGGGAAGGCGAGAGGTCTCGGATCAGGACAGGGAATGGAGTGTGGGGGGTGGGGTGGGATGGGGGATCGAAGACATGACAAACGCAAATAAAAGAAATTATATGTTAGAATACAACAACACATACATAGAAAGGCAGCAGTCTGAAAATACAAAATACCAAATTATACACGCACGGTCACACTCGAAAGCAAAAAAGCAAATAAAGATAAAGAATATAGTTTACGAAGACCCCCTCTCTTCTTTACCGAACCCTCCCCTCCCTTGTAGCTTCCCCCCTCCCCCCGGCATCCATCAACCCCTTCCCCCTTCCCCCTTCCCCCATGACAACAACCCATCCCCCAACCAATTCCCCTTTAATAACCCCCTCCCCAACCCAGCTAATCCCCCCCACCCAACTCTCTCCCTCAACCCAGTCAGTCCCCTTACCTCCCCCTCCCTCACCCCAACTCATTCCACTCCCCCCCTCCTCACCTCCCCCCCAACTCATTCCACTCCCCCTCCCCCCTCTCCCCCGCAACTCCCGGCGCAATTTCGACAGGTGAACGTGGAAGCGGCGCATCAGTCTAATGAAAGCGTCTGTCAGAAGTCGGGATTCCATTATTGATTTTTTTTTTTTTTTTTTTTTTTTTTTTTTTTTGAGTGGGGGAGGGCGCCAGCTCCCCGCATTTGTGAGTAAATTGTTTTTCTTCCATGTGTTCATTTTTATTTCAATCAACTAATAATGCATTGTTATTATTATTATTATTATTTTTATTGGTAATTCATTACGAGAGCTGCTCCCGATACAAAAAAAAAAAAAAAAAAAAAAAAAAAAACATAATCACAATAATACATTCACCTTGACAAGTGGAAAAGTAATTTTTAATCCTTGTCTCACGTTTACAGATCAGGATTAGGGTAATTATTCGCATAAAAGTATTTCCTGCTGTACGTTAATTATCACATTGTTTCGGGGAGCAATTGACCAGAAATGATTAATTATGTTGAAAAGGAATATTACAGTGAGTGAATGTTATCATGAAGACCCCTAATCAGTGCCCTTGCAGTTAGGGCAGTGCCTTCCCCTGCCTGATTGGGTGCCACTCCACATCAGCCACCGAGGTCCTGCTCAGCTCGCCCTCTCCTTGCGCAGTAAGTAAAGAAAGTAAGCTTATCTTCTATAGATTTTCCATTCCGATGTTCTGTATTTTCCAACCTGATGTTCTGTATTTATTTATTTATTTTCTGTATTTTGTATCTTTTTCTGTATTTACCATATATGGAAACAAAGGACTGCTCCTGTCTCAATTTCCTTTATTTTTAACATAGCATAAAACGGTGCATCCTACGTTCAAACCGCTAATCAGCTGTAGGAAATGAATCATTGTGAAGCTATTTTACAATTCAACCTGCCGCGGGAGTTAATCAGTCGATGGTGGCGTGTAAATATTGTTACAGAAAAAGGCTGACATTCTCGGAAATGTGAATTTTGTCCTAACATGTAACAATGATCAACACTTACACATTGTTTTACCTTGTGACCTTCATTAGCGACTTTTCCGTCTCAGTTTTGCTCTAATCCTGATTTTTAAAAATATACTTTAATCGTCGAGAGAGCAAAAGGTCAACCGGAGAGAGAGAGAGAGAGAGAGAGAGAGAGAGAGAGAGAGAGAGAGAGAGAGAGAGAGAGAGAGAGAGAGAGAGAGAGAGAGAGAGAGAGAGAAAGAGAGAGAGAGAGGAAGAGAGGAAGAGGGAGATAGATATATGGATAGATAGATAGACAGATAAAGAGAGATAGAGAGAGAATCGGAAAGTAAGAAGTCAAATGGAAACAGAGGCAGGGCAGCCTAGTTCCACTCTTCCCCCCTTTTTAAAGAGTGTGTAGACCAGAAAGACATGCATTTTAATCCTAGTTTCCACTGTGCGTATATCATATATACGTATATGATGATTCAAATAGAAACCCGAGAGGAAAATACGAAAAGGCATTTCATGTAACGAACCCCAGACAGAGTTGAATTAGGCAAAAACGTGGGGACATTAATACACACACAAGGCAGAGAGACCGAGAGAAAGAAAGAAAAGCGTGTATATATTTCTATCGAGGGGAAAAACCCGGAATTATACACCCAAGTGGCGGATGGTGATTTTGGGGCAAAAAAATGAAGGAAGGAAGAGGGGCAGGAGGAGGAGGAAAAGGAAGAGCTGGAGGAGGAAGAGGAGGTAGAGGTAGAGGAGGAGGAGTTGGTAGAGGAGGAGCCTGTTCATTACCCCATAAGGCAAAATCCTCTGTCCCACACCCCAGATACAGGTCCCTAAAGAAATAGGGTCTGGTTATGAGTGGTTAATGGTTAATGGTTACAAAACAAAAGAAATGTACGAGACTTCAAAGGTCATATAGCACTATGGATAGGTGTATTAGTGAAAGAGGTAAATAAGGGGGGGGGTTAGTTGATGATTAAATGCACTAGGCATCAAAAGTCAAAAACAGTTCAGGATAGTAAAATGTTGAAAGGAATAAAGAGGGGGGAGTGGTATAGCAGTTCGTGATAGTATAGCACTGAAAGGGGTAAAGAGGGATTAGGGTAGTTAGCAAAAGGAAAAAGGGGAGTTTAAGAGCAATTATACCAGTTTCAGGGAAAAAAAAAACTCAGGAGGAAGAGAATTCCAGGAAGGGGGTTGTTGTAACAAAGGGTCACATCCAGGGGAAAGCGGAAGGAATAATGAGAATGCAAAGGGGATGATGCAGATGAAGCAGGGGGGAATGGGATGGGTTGGGAGGGAGTAGGAGGAAGGGGTGTAAGAGGGACGTGAGTAAGAGAATTCTGACATTGATTGGGAAAAGGTTGATATAGTCAGCCAGAGAGAGACTCAACACCGATATAAGAAAGTGGAGGTCATTTCTAAATTCTTTGCAATACTGGTGGAAGACTTATGGCGCCCTCTAGGGGGAATGGTGTAGCATTGTGCTGATATTGCATCATAGTCCACGAGGCAGGTAAGTATTTTTTTCCACAATCTGACCAATCCTTGTGGACAGGGCGGTTTGTCGGGGATATGGAGACAGTTCTGGTGCAAGTATTGAGGGAGGGATGAGGCCAGGCATGTCAGTTTGGGTTGATATTGCTTTTGTTTAGGATTTAGATGCAACTGCGACAAGGTGGGAACGGTTGGGGCGGATGCGCAAGGTCACTTTGCCTACTAGTTTTCGGAGACATTGCTGGACGAGCAGTATTGTCAGAAAAGGGCTGTAGAGAGGATCACAATCCCATTTGGCTGGGCTAAATAAAGTATTGAAAAGGTTTGTAGAGGTGGGGGTAGCAGAAGGGTGGGGTCGTGTGGAAGAGGGAGTAGTGTTGAGAGAGGTAGTACTGCAGGGAGGTGAGCAATAAGGCTTCAGAGTAGTGAGAATTGAGGAGAAGAAAGCTGTGGAGGTGGAGTTAAAGTAAATGATGTTTTCTGGAGGTTGCGTAAACGGTGAATGATTTGGACTGGACTGAGGTGATGGTAGGTATTGAGGAGGGGATGGTAGCAGCAGTGTTCAGGGTCGTGGTCAAAGGAGAGCCTGGGGTCGGGGAATCAGAATTTAAATCTGTAGGGCTAGTTGATAAAGGGGCAAACCTCAGTGCCTATCATAATGATGTAAAATCTTCATTCATTACTGGTCGTCTTAAACCTGGAATATCTTGAAGACAGAAACAGTCAACCCCTCAGGCTGCCCTTCAGGTGTAAGGGCCACACAACTAAACAGGGGAATCCCGTGCCATGGCTCCTCCAGGCCGCTCGTAACTGGCACAAAGTCAGCCTTTCACCAAGAGAAAGAAACGGAAAGGGAAGGAGAAAAGACCATCTAAAATGAGTTGGTCGAGGGCTGAGGCTGAGGAGTGATCCCAACATCGGGTCCCAGTCTCCGTCTCTTAAGGACCCCATGGTAACAGCAGGCATGGAAGGGGGAGTGGGGGGGGGGGATGAGTGTTGTTGACTCCTTGTGAACTGTCTGCCAACCATTGAGAGAAGAGACTATACGTCACCATGGCAACCCTGGATGGAACATAATAAAATAATTCAATCAGAATCAATGGAATGAACATAAAAAAAAATAATTCCTCATCATAGTGCTGGTTGAAGATCTGTCCTCGATGTTCCAAGTCGTCCAAAGATTTCACAGACATTCTCAAACACTCTCCCAAAGAGGGCCGCTAATTAGTAAACATACCGTGGGTGAGTCTATCACTTGGAGATGGATGAACCCGGTGTCGTCTCCTCGCTGTTCGCTCTTCCTCATCCGTCCTGGAGGTGGAAGCTTCTAAAACGAAAAAAAAGTAAAGGGTAGGGGGACTAAAGCAAAAAGGAAGTGAGAGGGGAGACGGAAGGAGAAGGTGGGGGTTAGGGGGTAGGGGAGGGAGGCAAGAGGTCTCGATCAGGACAGGGAATGGAGTGTGGGGGTGGGGTGGGATGGGGGATTGAAGACATGACAAACGCAAATAAAAGAAATTATATGTTAGAATACAACACATACATAGAAAGGCAGCAGTCTGAAAATACAAACTACCAAATCATACACGCACGGACACTCGAAAGGAAAAAAACAAATAGAAAACAAGAAAATATTTTACGAAGACCCCCCTCTTCCTCACCGACCCCTCCCCTCCCTTGTAGCCCCCCTCCCATCATCCATCAACCCCTTCCCCTTCCCCCATGACAAAAACCCATCCCCCAACCAATTCCTCTCCCCAACCCAGCTAATCCCCCCCCCCCAACTCTCTCCCTCAACCCGGCCAGCCCCCTTACCTCCCCCCTCCCCAATCCCATCTAATCCCCCCCCCCCAACTCTCTCCCTCAACCCGGTGAGCCCCCTTACCTCCCCCTCCCTCCCCCTCCCCTCAACCCAACTCATTCCACTCCCCCCTCCCCCACCCCCACCCCTCCCCAACTCATTCCACTCCCCCCTTCCTCACCTACCCCCCCCCCTCCTCAACTCATTCCACTTCCCCCTCCCTCACCCCCACCCCTCCCAACTCATTCCACTCCCCCCCCCCCCGCAACTCCCGGCGCAATTTCGACAGGTGAACGTGGAAGCGGAGCATCAGTCTAATGAAAGCGTCTGTCAGAAGTCGGGATTCCATTATTGGATAAACTTTTTTTTTTTTTTTTTTTTTTTTTTGAGTGGGGGAGGGCCCCTGCTCCCCGCATTTGTGAGTAAATTGTTTTTCTTCCATGTTGTGTTCACTTTTTTTTAATCAACTAATAATGCATTGTTATTCCTTTTTGTTATTGTTGGTAATTCATTACGAGAGCTGCTCCTGATAAAATAAAAAAATAAAAAAATAAATAAAAATACATAATCACACTAACACATTCACCTTGACAAGTGGAAAAGTAATTTTTAATCCTTGTCTCACGTTTACAGATCAGGATTAGGGTAATTATTCGCACAAAAGTATTTCCTCCTGTACGTTAATTATCACATTGTTTCGGGGAACAATTAACCAGAAATGATTAATTATGTTGAAAAGGAATATTACAGTGAGTGAATGTTATCATGAAGACCCCTAATCAGTGCCCTTGCAGTCAGGGCAGTGCCTTCCCCTGCCTGGTTGGGTGCCACTCCACATCAGCCACCGAGGTCCTGCTCGGCTCGCCCTCTCCTTGCGCAGTAAGTAAAGAAAGTAAGATTATCTTCTATAGATTTTCCATTCCGATGTTCTGTATTTTCCAACCTGATGTTCTGTATTTTTTTTATCTATTTTCTGTATTTTGTATCTGTTTCTGTATTATCCATATATAGAAACAAAGGACTGCTCCACTATCAATTTACTTTGTTTTTAACATCGCAGAAAACGGTACATCCTAAGTTTAAACCGCTAGTCAGCTGTAGGAAATGAATCATTGTGTAGCTATTTTACAATTGAAGCTACCGTAGGAGTTAATTAGGCGAGGGTGGCGTGCAAATAACGTTAGAGCAAAAGGTTGAGATTCTGTGAAATGTGAATTTTGTCCAAACATATCACAAAGACCTACCTACACTTTTTTTTTTTTTTTTCTTTTACTCTTTGACCCTGTTCATCCGTGACTTTTACTTCTTACCCTTGACTTTCTTTCGTTCTTGACTCATACGTCTTATTCTATTCTTGGTTCCTAAAGACAATAAGGATGCCGAGAGACCAAAAGGTCAACGAGATAGGGAGATTGAGAAGTAGATAGATAGATAAATATATAGATAGACAGATAAATAGATAGATAGATCGAGGGGGGGAGTTGGGAGCGGGATAAAGAGACACAGAGAGTGAGAGAGAAAGAGAAAGGGACGGAGATGAGAGAGTGAGGGGGAGGGGACAGAGAGAATGATAGTGGGGGGGGAAGAAATAGCGAGAGAGTGTGTGGGTGGAGAAAGAGCGAGTGAAAGAGAATCAGAAAGTAGTTTAATCAAATGGCAACATGGAGGCAGAGGAGCCTCCTTCCGCTCTTTATCTCTTTATTAAGAATAAATCAGGAAGACTCACATTATTGTTATCATTATTCTTTTTATTATTGTTATCATTAATATCATCATTATTATTACTAGTGATATTATTATTATTATTACTAACATTACCATTTTCATTATTATTAACACTATCATTTTTATTATTGCTATTTCTGTTATTATCATTACTATTATTATTATTGTTATTATCATTATCATTATTATTTTTATTATTATTATCATTATTACTATTATTATTATTATTATTATTATTATTGTTATTATTATTATCATTAGCATTTTCATTATTATTATTGCTAATTGTTATTATTGTTATTATCGTCTTTATCATCTATATCTTTTATTATTTGTATTCGAAAACTACTAACGTTACTATCGTTAATATTATATATGCTCCCGTTGAGTCGTCGAATACTTTATAAAAATATCAACATTGTGATAATGATTACATTGTTTTTTTTATATAAATTCATCACATCACTTCAAATTCTTTTTGTCACTGGTAATGACAATAACATTTTTATTTTCATTCCCTCACTGTTTTACTATCTTTATTATTCATATTTTGTTTGTTCCTAGTCATAGTCTTTGATTCCGTTCCTTTCGTATTTTTATAATTATTATTATGAAGATAAGCGTGCATTGATTACAGTATTATAACCATCATAAAGCATTATCTGCATTTTTTCTTGATCTTTTGTGTAATTTCAAGAAATTGCAGGTGTAAGTCGTCAGCACGCATTCGCGAACCAGCACTGATTAACTTGAAGGTAAATATTTCTTCTATTTTCTTTCCAAACGCTGCAGTTGGTCATTCAAGAAATATTTGAGAGATTCTGTGCAATGTGCAGTATGTGAAAATATTGTGAGACTGTACAGACAGGTATAACATATGCATTAAAGTTTAAAAGAGTCAATAGAACGTAAAGAAACTAATATCACTGGCAACGTTGATAAGTGAATAATTAATTATTTTACATTTATCCTTGAAATCTTAAGAGGCAGTGTATGATTATTCTATGCTAAAAATACCAATGATGAATACACTGAATTTTCTTTAACTGTTTATTTATTTTAAGCTTATCAAAAGGTAGACAGACGAATAAATGTTGCAAGCAGGCATTTGAGCTGTTTACATGCTATATATGCTTTCAAACAAAGATCCACAATGATGAGAATATGACATTTCTTTGGTCCTCCATACACTGTCACGCAATGATGCCAATGGAAATCAGGTACGCTATTTGTAGATGAATTGATTTAGGATAAATACATTTAAAAGCCTTAATTCTAGCATCTGATGTGTCGTCGGATGTAAGCCATTCAGAACCACTATTACCACAATAATCATTTTATTTCTTGTACATG
>NC_091591.1:12635677-12638177 GCF_042767895.1 Penaeus vannamei | reverse complement strand
TAATAATAATAATAATAATGATAATAATAATCATCATATTAATGATAACAACAATAATAATAATATTAATAATAATAATAATAATAATAATAATAATAATAATAATAATAATAATAATAATAATAATAATAATAATAATATCAAAAATAATAATGATAATGATAATAATGATAATAATAATAATTATTATAGAAATATAAATAACAACAACAGCACCAAAAATGATAGCAATGATAATAACAATGATTATATCAATAATGATAATAATGCTAATGATAACAAAGATAATAATGGTGATAATGATAATAATAATAATAATATCAATAATAATACTACTATTACTTCTTCTAATAATAGTGCTAATAACAATGGTAACAACGATGGTGATAATAATAATGATAATAAGGATAAGAATGATAATGATAATGTTAATGAAAATAATAATAATGATATAAATAATAATGATACTGAAATAATAATGATGATAATGGCGATAACAGCAATAATAATAATAATGATGACAACAACACTAACAACACCAATATCGGTAATAATAATTGTAATAAAGATTATTGTTATTATGATAATATTTTTAATGATAAAGAACACATATTATTGATAGAAACAACATCACCAACAACAACAGGAGTAATTATGATAATGAAATTAGCAATACCTTCAGCAGTGGCGGTAACAGTAATGCTTGTTTAAGACTTGTACTGATAGCGGGTATAGCTGCTGTGGTTGCAACATTAGCATTAATGTTATTATTATCTCGCCAAATCTTGCAAATATCGCTTACAATATCGGTGTTATTAAGAGCATTTCAACTTTTATTTTTCACTCTCTCTCTTGTTTTCAGTCCTCTTATCCCTATTGTTTTTTCTCTTTCTCTTTCTTTTTTCACGTTTTCCTGTTCTGTGTTGTAAAGTTCAACGGATTCCGAATATATAACGCGGGCTTTGGGCTCCTAGATTTTCTTCTAATCTTTTCTAGTCCCCGAAATCTAATTGATAACATAAACAAGCGTCGGTAGCGTAAAATAGCCCCCGTGGTAATGCCAAACTGCACATTACACATAAGGGAAATGCCAAGAACGAGAGTCTATATATTTCGTGCTCTCTCCCTCCTTTTCCTTTCTCTCCTGTTCTCTCTTCCTCTTTTACCTCTTTCTTATTTCTCTTGCTGTTATTAGAGTCTATATATTTCGTGCTTTCTCCCTCCTTTTCCTTTCTCTCCTTCTCTCTTCCTCTTTTACCTCTTTCTTATTTCTCTTGCTGTTATTAGAGTCTATATATTTCGTGCTTTCTCCCTCCTTTTCCTTTCTCTCCTTCTCTCTCCCTCTTTTACCTCTTTCTCATTTCTCTTGCTGTTATTAGAGTCTATATATTTCGTGCTTTCTCCCTCCTTTTCCTTTCTCTCCTGTTCTCTCTTCCTCTTTTACTTCTTTCTTATTTCTCTTTGTTATTTGGTTTTGTATCTTTTCTCTCTTCTTTCGTTCTTTTTGTTTAGGTCTTAGGCTTTGAATTAGAGCTGTCCTCTTTGTCTTCCTGTCGTTTGTCTTTTCTGTTTATCTTCTATGTCTCCTCTTCTTCCTCTCCCTCCTTCCCTCTTCCATTCTTTTTTTTTTTCTCAGTCCTCTCCTCCATCTTTCTGTTTTCCCTTCCCCTACGATCATTATCCGTTTTTGTAAATGTTATCTTCGTCGTTTTGCCTTTCAGTTCGTTAAGTCAATGGGAAATAATTAAAATGAGATGATAGCGAAACCCTCTCAGCATGAAACCCCATTAAATTTCTTTTTGATTCTATGCTATTCTCTTTTTTATTCCCTTTTCTCTGCCTCTTGTCATGGCGAAGTGGCAGCCTTATTCACGTATTTATAATTTATGACGTGGATAGAAAACGTACATGCGCTTTCCAGACGTCTTTTTTGTAATACTTTCATGAACGTAGGCGCATAAAACACACACACTAATATTTCATAATTTTTTTCTTTGACATGTTCTGCTCTATTATCTCCTTTGTCTCTCGCTTTCCTTTGTAACTTCTTTTATGGGGAATGAAAATAACCAAGAATTCTTAAAGGCCAGTGTAAACATTTTTTCTCTGTGTATTCATGTTCTTAACAGTTTTTTCTTCTGTCTGTCTCCTCTGACAAGGAACATTTTTCTTTAAGATTTGAGGTGAAAACGACCTTATCAGATTTTACTATTGCAGTTATTCCACTTCTCTGTTCTAATTGTTTTCATTATCATTATCAAGACTAAACTACTAATGATTTTTATAATGATGTTGAAAGCTATTATAATGATAAAGATTATAATATTGTTATCATAAATATTATTGTTATTGTTTTACTATTACCACTATTATTATTATTATTACTCTTATTAGTATTATCATAATAATAATGATAATAATAATGATAATAATAATAATAATTATTATTATTATTATTATTATTATTATTTATTATTATTATTTTTATCATCATCAATAC